>NC_092043.1:3038303-3338303 GCF_003086295.3 Arachis hypogaea | reverse complement strand
ATGATGAATAATTTCATAAAAAAAAAAGGTGGTAGAAGAAGATAAAAGGGGATTGAAGGTTGAAAATAATTGGTGGTAGTGTTAATTTTGGAATTTAATATGTTTTTTAATAGAGTCTAATAAAAATTTAATGATTAAATATTTTTGTCCAATTTATAAAGTATAGATACTTTTTTGATTTGTTGTGTTCGTGTGTTGACATATTTTGAATACGACACTTATTGACACTCGTTCGATATGTGTGTTTTCTGTGTCTAACCGTATCTTAGTAAAAAATAAAAAATTCTTCCCTGAATATGCTTGGACAGACACACTTAAATACCATTACGTGTCAATTTGTTCAGTCTTATTTTTAACATGTATTTTGAAATGAATTTAGAAATAATATATATTATTAATTATTAAAACAAAATATTTTAAATACGTTATATAATTAAAAATATTAAAAAATTATTTTATATTTTAATATCAACAAAATATTAAAATATCATTACCATTTATCCAAAATACACTTTATATTGAAAGAGTGAACATCCAATCGAGTTCCTGTCCATTTTAAATTAGGACAAGGCGACCCTTGTCAAAGCAAGACCCGCACTTCTGCCCTTATTCGTCCCTAAAGCCAGCCATCATGGCTCTTCCATAGTATCTCCTGACCAAAGTTGACTAAAAATCCTATGTGACAGTTACCGACACTGATGTGGACATTTATTCAGAGTGAAGTGCCATGTTGGATTTGGAGGAATGGACAGGGGTCGATTTGTCCCCCTGCATCCTCCAAAAATGATGTCGTTTTTTAGTAACATCAGAACGAAACGTCGCTCTCAACCACATAACCCCCAAGCCCTAACTCTTATTTACAGAATAACCAAACCCTTGTAATCTTTTTTACACGAAAAGAGAAATACTGGATGAAGTAGCTGGTTGTGGTGCTGACAAGGGTGTTAACATGGTCGCTAAGAAGGACCCATACGACACTTTTAATTGCGCAATTGATGGAGTCACTGATATTGTGGAGTAGAGGTAGCTGTTGTCACCATTCAGGTTAGTGAGAGATTTTATGGTTTCCAAAATTAGCAATATTCAATCTGTATTCCTAAATTGCATGTTGATGTTGGAGTGTTCTGTGATTGTGCTTTTTTTTTAATTTTGTTTTGATTAATGGCCTTCAAACTTGTTTAATTAATTTGTTAAATAAGTAATGTTCACCCAGTTATGTGTGAACACCTTTAACTAGGGGTTTTAGCAAAGCTGAGTCACAATTTGAAAAGGTTTACCCAGTTATGTGTCTGTGGCATTTATGTATCCGGTGGTAATATTGGAAAACAAAGTGCTTAGGGTCACGACCAAGACTCATAAAGTAGTTGTATTCAAGAATCAACATACTGAACTAGGAGAATCAATAACACTATCTAAAATTCTGAGTTTCTATAGAGGCCAATCATTCTGAATTTCAAAGGATAAAGTGAGATGCCAAAACTGTTCAGAAGCAAAAAGCTACTAACCCCGCTCATCTAATTGGGACTAAGTTTCATTGATATTGTGGAATTCATTGTATATTCTCTTCTTTTTATTCTATTCTGTTTTCAGTTGCTTGGGAACAAGCAACAATTTAAGTTTGGTGTTGTGATGAGCGGATAATTTATACGCTTTTTGGCATTGTTTTTAGGTAGTTTTTAGTATGATTTAGTTAGTTTTTAGTATATAATTATTTGTTTTTATGTAAAAATCACATTTCTGGACTTTACTATGAGTTTGTGTGTTTTCTGTGATTTCAGGTATTTTCTGGCTGAAATTGAGGGACCTGAGCAAAAATCTGATTCAGAGGCTGAAAAAGGACTGCAGATGCTGTTGGATTCTGACATTCCTGCACTCGAAATTGATTTTATGGAGCTTCAGAAGCCCAATTTGTGCACTCTAAATTGCGTTAGAAAGTAGATATCCTGGGCTTTCCAGCAATGTATAATAGTCCATACTTTGCCCGAGATTTGATGGCCCAAACTGGCATTCCAAGTCAGCATAAAAAAGCTGGAGTTAAACGCCCAAACTGGCACCAAAATTGGCGTTTAACTCCAAGAGAAGCATATGCACGTGAAAGCTTCAATGCTCAGCCCAAGCACACACCAAGTGGGCCCCGAAAGTGGATTTCTGCATTATTTACTTATTTCTGTAAACCCTAGGTTACTAGTTCTCTAATAACAGTACCTTTTACTATTGTATTTTCATCTTTTGGATCATCTGTGATCTTTTGATTATCTTTGATCTTGGGATCGGGTCTTTGAACCCTTTCTCATTTGTTTCATGCTATTTGGGAGGTATGGCTATTCGGCCATGCCTAGACCTTGTTTTTATGTATTTTCAACGGTGGAGTTTCTACACATCATAGATTAAGGTGTAGAGTTCTGCTGTTCCTCATAAATTAATGCAATTACTACTGTTTTCTATTCAATTCAAGCTTATTCTTGTTCTAAGATATTCACTCGCACTTCAACCTGAAGAATGTGATGATCCGTGACAGTCATCATCATTCTCCGTTATGAACGCGTGCCTGACAACCACTTCCGTTCTACATGCTATAGCTTGAGTGTGTACCTCTTGGCCTCCTGGTTCACGACACATGGTTGCCTCTCCTGACAACAGAGCCTTCCATTCCGTGCGATCAGAGTCCTCGTGGTATAAGTTAGAATCAAATGGGTAGCATTCTTGAGATCCGAAAAATCTAAACCTTATCTGTGGTATTCCAAGTAGGATCTAGGATGGAATGACTGTGACGCGCTTCAAACTCACGACTGTAGGGTGCAGTGACAGTGCTCAAAAGGATCAATGGATCTTATTCTGACACGATATAGAACCGACAGCTGATTAGCCATGCGGGGAACCGTAGAGGACCATTTTCACTAAGAGGATGGATGGTAGCCATTAACAACGGTGATCCACCTACATACAGCTTGCCATGGAAAGGAGTATGAATGATTGGATGAAGGCAATAGGAAAGCAGAGGCTCAGGGGGAACAAAGCATCTTCATACGCTCATCTGAAATTCCCACTGATGAATTGCATAAGTATTTCTATCCTATTTTATGTTCTATTTCGTTCTTTTAATTATCAAAACCCCATAACCATTTGAATCCGTCTGACTGAGATTTACAAGATGACCATAGCTTGCTTCAAGCCGACAATCTCCATGGGATCGACCCTTACTCACGTAAGATATTACTTGAACGACCTAGTGCACTTTCTGGTCAGCTGCATGAAGTTGTGTATCATGATTTCGTAGACCAAGTTTTTGGCGCCGTTGTCGGGGATTGTTCGAGTTTGGACAACTGACGGTTCATCTTGTTGCTTAGATTAGGTATTTTTATTTTTTATTTTCTTCTTCAGAATTTTTAAGAACGAATTCTAGAGTTTCAGATGATGCTTTTGTCATCACAGGAGCCAGTTGATTCCCATCAATTTGGCTGTTGTATGCAATGTCTTGCTGAAGCTTAGTTGACCATGTCTAATCATTTTAGACTGAAGCTTTAGGCTAACATTGCATGATTCCTGGAATTCTTATTAAAAATTTTGAATTTCTTATTTTCTTTTGCAAAATAATTTTCGAAAAATTACAATTTTTTTTAAATCATAAAATCAAAAATATTTTGTGTTTGAGTATAGTGTCAATTTTTAAGTTTGGTGTCAATTGCATGTAATTTTCGAAAACTCATGCATTGTGTTCTTCATTAATCTTCAAGTTGTTCTTGATGATCTTCCTTGCTCTAATCTTTAAATTCTCCTGTTTTATGTCTTTTGTTGTTTTTCATATGCATTCTCAAATTGTTAGTGTCTCTAGTATGAAAATTTCTAAGTTTGGTGTCTTGCATGCTTTTTTCTTAAAAATTTTCAAAAAATTATGTCTTTTCAAGTCAATAATACAGAGAATTGAAGATTCAGAACATACAGCAGAGGAATCACAGAGAAAAAGTTGGGCGTTCAAAACGCCCAGTGAAGAAGGAATTCTGGCGTTTAAACGCCAGCCAAGGTACCTGGCTGGGCGTTTAACGCCCAAAAAGGTAGACAAGTGGGCGTTAAACGCCAGAATGGATACCATTCTGGGTGTTTAACGCCAGGATAGCACCAAGGAGGAAATTTTGTTTTCAAATCATATCTTTTTCAATTTTTCAAGTTTTAAAACTGATTTTTCAAAATCTTATCTTTTTCATATCTTCTCATATCAATTATATCTTTTTCAAAAATCAAATCTTTTTCATTTTTCTTTTAATATTTTCAAAAATCCTTGCTAATAATTAATGTTGTGATTCAAAAATTTCAAGTTTGTTACTTTCTTGTTAAGGAAGGTGCAATATTTGAATTTTAGAATCATATCTTTTAATTTCTTGTTAGTTAAGTCATCAAATTTTAAAAATCAAATATTTTTCAAAATTTTTTTTAATCATATCTTTTCAAACATATCTTTTTCAATCAAATCTTTTTTAAATCATATCTTTTTCAAATTTTGATTTGAAAAATCTTTTTTGATTTTCAAATATTTTCACTAATTCTCATCTTTTTCAAAACCACCTAACCACTTCTTTCTCTTTAATTTTCGAAAACCATTAACAATTTTTTCAAAAATCTTTTTTATTAATTAATTGTTTTAAACTCTAATTTTATTTAATTTGAAAATTTTCGAAAATTTCCTCTCTCATCTCATTCTATTTAATCACTAGCACTCCTCCTCTCTTAATAATTCGAACCCTCTCCCCTCTTTATATGTTCGAATTCTTCTTTATCTACCTCATCCTTCTATTCTTCTTTTCCTCTGACACACCAAGGAATCTCTATACTGTGACATAGAGGATTCCATACTTTCTTTGTTTTCTTCTCTTTCATATGAGTAGGAACAAAGATAAAGAAATTCTTGTTGAAGCTGATCCTGAACCTGAAAAGACTCTGAAGAGGAAGCTAAGAGAAGCTAAAGCACAACTCTCTGGAGAAGACCTGACAGAAATTTTCAAAAAAGAAGACATGGCAGCCAAAAATAACAACAATGCCAACAATGCAAGGAAGGTGCTTAGTGACTTTACTGCACCTACTCCCGACTTCTATGGGAGAAGCATCTCTATTCCTGCCATTGGAGTAAACAACTTTGGGCTTAAGCCTCAGTTAGTTTCTCTGATGCAACAGAATTGCAAGTTTCATGGACTTCCATTGGAAGATCCTCATCAGTTCCTAGCTGAATTTTTGCAAATCTATGACACTGTTAAGACCAATGGAGTTGATCCCGAGGTCTACAGACTTATGCTTTTCCCTTTTGCTGTAAGAGACAAAGCTAGTATATGGTTGAACTCACAACCTAGAGACAACCTGAACTCTTGGGAAAAGCTAGTCAATGCCTTCTTAGCTAAATTCTTTCCACCTCAAAAGATGAGTAAGCTTAGAGTGAAAGTTTAAACCTTCAAACAGAAGGAAGGTAAATCCCTCTATGAAGCTTGGAAAAGATACAAGTAATTGATTAGAAGGTGTCATTCTGACATGCTATCAGAATGGAGCATCACATGTAACTTCTATGATGGTCTGCCTGAGTTATCCAAGATGTCATTGGACCATTCTGTAGGTGGATCTATTCATCTGAAGAAAATGCCCGCAGAAGCCCAGGAACTCATTGAAATGGTTGCAAATAACCATTTCATGTACACTTCTGAAAGAAATCCTGTAAACAATGGGACAACTCAAAAGAAAGGAGTTCTTGAGATTGATACTCTGAATGCCATATTGGCTCAGAACAAAATATTGACTCAGCAAGTCAATATGATTTCTCAAAATCTGACTGGATTGCAAGCTGCATCTGTGATGACTTGCATCATTTACCTTTCTTTCTTGCATAAAAAGACCGTAAAAGAGCACAAATCTCATTTGATCAGTACGATTCATGCATTATTTGATGAATGTTATGGTAGACTACCTTGAAGATGAGTTGTGCTGAATTGCAGGTGAAAAAAGGCATCAAAAATGGGAAGAAGACAAGCAAGAAGCTGGGCGTGTAAAACTGGCGTGTCACTTGAGGACAAACGCGACAAGAATACAAGGGCGTGGCACGCCATGAGCCAAGCGTGGCATGCTAGTACTAAATTCCAAAAGGGAGATCCAAGCATGCATGTGGGCATGGCACGCCAAGGACTGGGCGTGGCACGCTAGTAATAAATCCCAGAGAGCAAAGAAGAGGAACACATGAAGGGCGTGGCACGCCGGATCCATCAACCATCATGGGCGTGCCACTTGAAGTCAAAGACGTGGCATGCCAGTTCTGAAAGTCACTTTGGCATGCCACTTGAAGATCCAGGCGTGGCACGCCAAGCTTGAAGAATGAACAAATATATGGGCGTGCCACTTGAGCAACCAAGCGTGGCACACCAGACATCACAAGCAAGATCTGGGCGTGCCACTTAGTGTCAAAGGCGTGGCACGCCAGGCCCAAAAACTCACTTTGGCGTGCCACTTGAAGGTCAAGGCGTGGCACGCCACTTACTGGAACAACACAAGATCATGGGCGAGGCACGCCAACCTTCAGGCATGGCACGCTGGTATAACTTTCCAGAAGGTGTGGAAGAAGCCAATTACAATAGGCGTGCCACTTGAGCTTGAAGGCGTGGCATGCCAATGACTATTCTTCATTTAGGCGTGCCACTTGAGCAACAAGGCGTGGCACGCCAATGCCATTCAGAGGAAAGAGAAGACTGGGCATGCCACTTGAGTTCGTGGTGTGGCACACCAAGCAGAGGGGCCATTCACATAACAAGGGCGTGGCACGCCAAACCCTGGGCGTGCCACACTAGTGCAACTTTCCAGAGAACTCAACCAAGCACACAACAAGGGTGTGGCACGCCACTTTTAGGCGTGGCACGCCAGTTTAAATTTTCAGAAGCAAGGAAAGTGGAGGAATCAAAGGGCGTGCCACTTAAGCTCGAAGGCGTGGCACGCCAACACAAGAATGTCACTATGGCGTGCCATTTGAGCTCAAAGGCGTGGCACGCCAAGGTTGAAAGAGGGACGAGCATGCCACTTGAAGGATTGAGCATGGCACGCCAAGCCATTTTGCAAGGCATGTGACACGCCTGAGAAGCGCCAACCACACGCCAGCTAAGGGGGTCACGTTTATTAAGTGCTTTCTTTCCCTCCAAAATGAAAATTTCCTTTTTCACTTTTGTAATTCTTTTATTTTCACTAAGAGTAGTATATATACCCCAAACGAGTACTGAAGAAGGGGTTAAGCAGTTAGTTCTAGATCCACTTTTACATTCCACTTTTGAGTACTTTCTAAGCTATGAGTAGCTAATTTCCCTCTCATTGAGAGAGGGAGCTCTGTTGTACTTGATGGATTGATAATAGTGAAATTCTTCTTCTCTTCATCTTCTCTTGATTTGCTAGGAGGAATTTCGTGCTTAATGTTTAGTATTCAATTATCTTGGGAAAGAGATTGAATGCAATTGGGTTTCATGGGAACCTTGGAAAAGGAAACATGAAACCATGCTTGAAATCCCTTCTCACATTTGAGTAGATTATGGGTTTTGGTGATGGGATATGTGACATATAATCCCCCCTCTACCTGAATCTACAAAGGTGTGTGGTATAATCAGGGACCAAGCATATCTCTCTTCATAAGCAATTAGACCAAGGAATTGGCTATTGATCAAGATCTGAGAGATTGAGTCACCAAGGGATTAGGGCTCAATCAATTATGATTGCCAAGAGGTCAGTGAGTTGCATGATTGAAGGAGATCTAAGCTAAATTTGATCCAAAGAGGCAACATCTCCCAATCTCAATGAATTCCCCATTCTCATCTATCCATTTCTTTATAGCTCAATTTTACTTTCAGCAATACCCATTCCCATTTACATTCAAGTCATTTATGATTAAGCAATTTACATTCTGCAATTTCCATTCCTGCACTTTAATGCTTTTCTTTATATTTTAGTCATTTACATTTATGCCATTTACAATTCTACACTTCACACTATTATTGATCCGCTTGACTAATTCACCAATCAATTAAAACTGCTTGAGTTTGCCAATCTCTGTGGATACGATCTCACTCCTCTGTGGGTTATTACTTGGCGATAATTTTGGTGCGCTTGCCAAAAGAACTCGTTCACTAAATTTTGAAAGTGGGTAGTGAATCAAGGTCATCAAGTTTTATGGCACCGTTGCCAGGGATTGGCTTAAATTTGACAGTGATTAATTTGATTGGAGAGCTAGATTAAGCAATTTAATTTCCTTGTTATTTTTAATTTCTTTAATTTAGTATTTTTCTTTGAATTTCCTTCTTCTTTGATTATCCCCATTTTCACTCTTCTAACTGTTTGATCAATTGCACCATTCACAGTAATAACCACTCTAACAAAGTGATTCATTCACCCACTTTCCTTCTTGCTCTTTGTCTTGGTTATTTGTATGACAGGTAGGAGAAGCGGAGCTTCAACTTCCTTTGATTCTGAACCAAAGAGAACTCTCTTTAGATTAAGGAGGAAAGTAAGAGGGAAGAGAGTCGTTGGTGCTGAGGAAGAGGAAGAGTATTTTAAAACAAACATGAAGGAGAACGTGGAGAATCATCATGAGGAAGAAGTTCATAACCATGCCAGGGGAGGCCTAGTCAATCATGATGGACCAGAAAGGAGAGTCTTAGGCTCTTACATCAACCCAAATCCAGGGAATTGTGGCAGCAGCATCCTAAAGCCAACAATTCATGCCAATAATTTTGAGCTGAAGCCTCAGCTTATCACACTTGTTCAGAATAATTGCTCATATGGAGGAAATGCCCAAGAAGATTCTAATCAACATCTCAGCACATTCTTGAGGATATGTGATACTGTAAAGTCCAATGGGGTACACCCCGACATCTACAAACTACTCTTGTTCCCTTTCTCACTCCGAGATAAGGCAGTAAAGTGGTTAGAATCATTTCCCAAGGACAGCCTGACTACATGGGAGGAGGTTGTGAACAGATTCCTTGCTAGATTTTACCCCACACAAAGAATCAATAGGTTGAGAGATGAAGTGCAAACTTTCAGACAACAAGATGGAGAAACACTCTATGAGGCCTGGGAGAGATTCAAAGATCTCACAAGAAGATGCCCACCAAAAATGTTCAATGAGTGGGTACAACTACACATCTTCTATGAGGGACTATCCTATGAAGCAAAGAAAGCAGTAGATCATTCTTCAGGAGGCTCGCTCAACAAAAAGAAAATCATTGAAGAGGCCATAGATGTCATTGAAACTATAGCCGAAAATGAGTACTTCTATGCCTCAAAAAGGACTCAAAAGAAGGGAGTGCTAGAACTCAATTCTGTAGATGCTTTGTTAGCTCAGAATAAGGCAATTACGGCATAAATAGCAGCATTAACCAAGAGGATGGAGGCCAACCAAGCCTCAGTCATTCAAGACCAAACTCCTCAACAAGAAGGAAATGCATCAGAATCTGAAGGTGACTGGGAACAAGTTAATTATGTGCACAATTCATCCATAACACCTTATGACCCACACTCTAAGACATACAACCCAGGTTGAAAGAACCACTCAAACTTTGGGTGGGGAAATCAACAAAACACAACCAGGACCACAACAAGCCTTATCCATCAAATTAACAAACCCACAACCCCAACCATCAAACAGGGAACCATAGACCTTACCATAACTCACAAAACACATCATACCACAACAACCAACCCATACACAATAACCTCAATCAAGATACACCATCCTCAACCATGCAATCATGCGAAATCAAGAGCAACTTTGAGAGGATGGAGGCTACAATAGCACAACTGTCATCCCAAATTTCAGGGGCAGTCTCCTCCCTCATGGACAGACAAGCACAAACCGACAGGAGGATAGATGCTAATCAAGAGGAATACATGTCAAATCTGAAAAATCAAGGTGCAGCAATCTCAAAGTTGGAAGCACAAGTAGGGATTCTTTCCAAACAAATCCCACTCTCCACTCACATATTTCCCAGTGATACCATGGCTAACCCAAGAGGGGAATGTAAAGCTATAACTCTAAGAAGTGGGAAGGTTGTAGAGGAAGGAGCCCCGAGTAAAGATAATCGTGAAGAGGTTGCATCAAAACATAGAAAAGAAGACGAAGAGGAGATCCCAACTTCACCCCCTCCAAAACCAGCTTTGAAGCCTTATGTACCAAAGGCACCATACCCTCAACGATTGAGAAAGGATGGGAAGGATGGCCAGTTCTCTAAGTTCCTAGAGATCTTCAGGAAGCTCCAAATCAATATACCATTTGCTGAGGCATTAGAGCAAATGCCACTCTATGCCAAGTTCTTGAAGGAGCTCATAACCAAAAAGAGGAACTGGGAAGCAAAAGAAACCATAGTGTTGACTGAGGAGTGCAGCGCCATGATACAAAAGAAGTTACCTCAAATGCTGAAAGATCCGGGGAGTTTTCAAATCCCATGCATCATAGGGGACATCACGATTGAGAAAGCTTTGTGTGATTTAGGAGCTAGTATAAATCTCATGTCCCTAACCATGATAAGAAGGATGAAGATTGAGGAAGCCAAGCCAACAAGAATGGCACTCCAATTGGCTGACAGAACATTCAAGTTTCCACATGGGGTGGTAGAAGATTTACTAGTGAAAGTAGGGGAGTTCATTTTCCCTGCTGATTTTGTTGTGCTAGACATGGAGGAAGAGGCCAACACTTCAATTATCATGGGAAGACCATTTCTAGCTACTGCTGGAGCCATCATTGATGTACAAAAAGGGGAACTAGTCTTGAGATTGCATGAAGAAAAAATGGTCTTCAACGTCTTCAAAGCAATGAGCTACCCAAAGGAATCCATAGGAGAATGCATGATGGTAGATACCATGGAACAGATAGTTCAAGAAGTTATGGGGGAAGAACAATGTGAAGAAAATATTGAGCTGGAACAAGCAACCTTGAGGAGCTCAATCATGCCAACTACCACAGACAAAAAAAATGCAGATACACCAAAATTAGAGCTGAAAACCTTACCTCCTAGCTTGAAGTATGCATACCTGGGCACTAATCACACTTACCCAGTGATCATAAGTTCAAGTCTGAGCAAGGAGCAAGAGGAGGAACTTATCCAAGTGCTGAGACAACACAAGGATGCCATAGGCTGGATACTTTCAGATTCAAAGGGATCAACCCTTCAATGTGCATGCATAAAATTTTACTTGAAGAGGATGCTAAACCCTTAAGACAGCAACAAAGAAGACTGAACCCAACTATGAATGAAGTAGTTCAGAAAGAAGTTCTAAAATTGTGGCAAGCAGGGGTGATCTACCCCATCTCGGACAGCCCTAGGGTAAGCCCGGTGCAAGTAGTCCCTAAGAAAGGGGGGATCACTGTGGTGGCAAATGAGAAGAATGAATTAATACCCACAAGAACGGTAACCGAATGGCGTATGTGCATTGACTACCGAAAACTTAATGAAGCCACCCGAAAAGATCATTTTCCCCTGTCTTTCATGGACCAGATGCTTGAAAGATTGGCAGGACATGAGTACTACGGTTTTCTAGACGGGTATTTGGGCTACAACCAGATTATTGTAGACCCCAAGGATCAGGAAAAAACTTCATTTACTTGTCTATATGGCATTTTTGCTTATAGGAGGATGCCCTTTGGATTGTGCAATGCACCTGCCACATTCTAAAGGTGCATGCTCTCCATTTTTTCAGATATGATTGAGAAGTTCATAGAAGTATTCATGGACGATTTCTTTGTGTTTGGGGACTCATATTCTAATTGCCTATACCACCTTTCTCTTATGCTAAAAAGGTGTCAAGAAACCAACCTTGTTCTAAACTGGGAGAAGTGCCATTTTATGGCAACTGAAGGGGTGGTTCTTGGTCACAAGATTTCAAAAGATGGCATAGAAGTAGATAGAGCAAAAGTGGAAGTAATTAAAAGATTGCCTCCACCTTGCAATGTCAAAGCAATCAGAAGCTTTTTGGGACATGCTGGGTTCTATAGAAGGTTTATTAAAGATTTTTCAAAGATTGCAAAACCCCTTAGCAACCTACTTGTCTCAAATACTCCTTTTGTTTTTGATAGAGAATGCATGATAGCCTTTGATGAACTTAAAAAGAGACTCTCCTCTGCACCTATTATAGCACCACCAAGTTGGGATCTTCCCTTTGAACTAATGTGTGATGCATCTGATTTTACTGTTGGTGCTGTCCTAAGACAGAGGAGAGACAAGTTAGTACATGTAATCTACTATGCTAGCAAAGTCCTTAATGAGAATCAAAGGAACTATACCACCACAGAGAAAGAACTTTTAGCCATAGTTTTTACTTTTGATAAGTTTAGATCATATCTTATTGGCTCAAAAGTAATTGTGTTCACTGATCATGCAGCACTCAAGTATTTGCTTACCAAACAAGAATCCAAGCCCAGATTGATAAGGTGGATCCTGCTGCTCCAAGAATTCGATATTGAGATCAAAGATAGGAGCAGAGCAGAAAACAAAGTAGTTAACTACCTCTCAAGGATCCCACAAGAAGAAGAAATGCAACAAGTTGCAGTAAATGAAAGCTTCCCTGATGAACAATTGATGATGAATCAAGTAGCCCCTTGGTTTGCAGATATAGTGAACTTCAAGGCCATTGGGGAGTTACCAACAAACATCAACAAGCACATGAGGAGAAAACTAATCAAGGATGCCAAACACTACATCTGGGATGACCCCTATCTATTCAAAAAGTGTACTGATGGTGTCCTAAGAAGGTGTATATCCCATGAAGAAGGCCAAGAGGTGCTATGGCAATGCCATGGATTAGCATATGGAGGTCACTTTAGTGGAGAACGGACAGCAGCAAAGGTGCTCCAATCCAGATTTTACCGGCCAACAATATTTAAGGATGCCAAAGAAATGATGTCAAGGTGTGATGAATGTCAAAGGGCCGGCAATCTGACCAAGAGAAATGAGATGCCACAGCAATACATATTAGAGCTAGAACTATTTGATGTATGGGGAATAGATTTTATGGGACCCTTCCCAACCTCCTACTCAAATAGCTACATATCAGTGGCTATTGATTATGTTTTAAGATGGGTAGAGGCCATAGCTACTGCAACAAATGACAACAAGGTTGTGATAAGCTTCTTGAGAAGGAACATTTTCAGCAGATTTGGAGTTTCCAGAGCTCTTATTAGTGATGGGGGGTCATACTTCTGCAACAAACAATTGGAAGCACTCCTTCTCAGATATGGAGTAAAACACAAAGTGGCAACTCCATACCACCCACAGATCAACGGGCAAGCCGAGATCTCCAACAGAGAGCTGAAACGAATACTAGAAAAAACTATTGGAAGTTCACAAAAGGACTGGTCTAGGAAGCTAGACGATGCTTTATGGGCCTACAGGACAGCATTCAAGACCCCCATTAGGATGTCACCACACCAACTAGTATTCGGCAAGGCTTGCCATTTACCAGTTGAATTAGAGCACAGAGCTTTCTGGGCTCTAAAACTACTCAATTTTGATGAAAAGGCTGCTGGAGAAAAAAGATTAATGCAACTCAATGAGCTGAAAGAGTTTAGAAATCAAGCATATGAGAATGCAAAAATCTACAAAGAAAACACAAAAAGGTGACATAACCAAAGAATAGCAAGAAGAGAGTTCATTGAAGGACAAAAAGTGTTACTCTACAACTCAAGACTCAAGTTCTTCCCTGGGAAACTTAAGTCTCGATGGTCAGGACCTTTCACCATACTCAAGGTGTTTCCCTATGGTCATGTGGAGCTCATGGAAGACAAGACTCAGAAAACTTTCTCTGTCAATGGCCACAGACTCAAACACTACTTAGGAGGCTCATTGGAGGAGCAGAGAGTGAGCTACAAGCTCAACTAAAGATGGAGGAATGTCAAGCTAATGACAATAAAAAGCGCTAGTTGGGAGGCACCCCAACACTTTATCCTTTTTTATTTAATTGCTTTTCTAGAAGTAGTTTAATTTTTGTGATATTTTCAATTTTTAGGACTAGTTGTTTGATATTTTCTTTGATAGTAGATCAATTTTTTTACTCTCTTTTATTTGGGATTTGCAACTTGATGAATGCATGACTAATGATGGGTGAATGGGCTCAGGATTAGCTGAAATGCTAAGTTTGGTGTGGCCTCTCACCCACTTAATCTAGGCTTACAAACAACTAATAAATTGATTCTAAAAAGTAAGCCCAGAGATTAAGTTTGGTGTGGCCACCACCAATGATCACATAGTACCCAATTCACCCAAGTTGAGAGCACTTAATACCTTGGACAAGAATGAACGTGAGTTAATGGATTTAGAGGAGTTGGGATCAAAAGAAAATGAAAGGTTTTATATTATTCCACTCTTATGAACACATTAAATACACAATGATGAAAGCAATTTATTAAGATGCCAAGGAATTAAGTTTGGTGTCCCAAGGGACACCCATCAGTTGCAACCCAATTCACTCTTAATGAGAAGAAATGTGAAGGGGTATTTTGTCATTACTAATAGGGTCAGTTTCAATTTCAGGAGAGAAGATGGGACCACATGGAAGACTACTCACAAAAACAAGGAAGTCAAAGTGTACTTGCACTTTGGAACTCAACACACACAGAGGACACAGTGAGTGAGAAGTTGGCGCCTCTCCCCACGCTAGGCGCCACTTCCCAAAGTAGGAAAACATTCAATTCCTTTTAATTCCCACCTCCGAACCACAACCATTCACCCACTATAAAAGATTCACTCCCTCACCTTCCCTCCCCACTTCAACAGCCCCTACAACATTCACCTTCGCATATCCCCTCATCTTCTACTATCTCCCTCTTTCTTCCTTCTTTTCTTGATTGGGACAATCAAGTCCTAAGTTTGGTGTTGGAGCAAAATCTTGTTTTGATTTTTCTTTCTTTCGAACCCCCTACTCCCTAATTCTTTTCACAACTCTCCCAACCCAATGGCACCACCAAAAAGCTCAGCCTCAAAGAAAAGAAGAACCAAGGAACTAACCTCTGGATCCTCAAACTCTTTCAACACCTACAAGTTTCTCTCCGCATTCAACCAAAATCAGTTTTATGGTTGGGTGAGTGAAAGAGAAATCATCCCAGAAGTTGGATTTCAACTAGGGAGGAATGAACACATAGAGATCAACATTGAGATTAAGTAGAGGGGTTGGTCACTTCTATGCAACCCACCAAGAAAGGTAGTTGAAAGCTTGGTGAGGGAATTCTATGCTAATGCGGTACCTCAACCAGGGTAACAATATGGCTACATTAGCTATGTGAGGGGAAAATCCATTGATTGCAGCCCTTCTAGAATTGAGAGAATGCTAATGGTGAAGAGGACAAGCTCCACCCCGAGCTATGAAGAGAGAATAAAGCAACAAGACCCTGGGTTTGAGGAGATTTTGAGCGAAATATGTGTGATGAATGTGCAATAGATCAACGACAAGGATGGGATCCCCAACCAATTGAAGAGAAGAGATTTGAGCCCCCAAGCTAGAGGGTGGCTAGATTTGAGCCCCCAAGCTAGAGGGTGGCTAGAGTTTGTAAAGTGGTGGATGTCCACCCACTCAACAGGGCTAGAGAAAGAAGAGCCCATGCTCATGAACCACAACAACAACAACAAGGAGAGGGAGAGGCTGAAGAGCACCCCTCAATTCCTAGCACTTCAACCACCACCACACTACCAATACCAACAATTCCCAGAAGGTTTCAATTGGGAGCAACTGCAAGGAGATGTACACCAAATGAGGGGAGATATACACCACTTAAGGGAGGATGTCAACCAATTCAAGGAGGCTCATCAACAACAATGGAGCCAAGTCAACCAAAACATTCAACAACTCCAAGAAAGTTGGGAGCATATGAGAAAGGAGCAGCAAGAACAATTTGATTGGGGAGAAGTGCGGAGCGCACTGGATAAAATAGGAGAGCAAGGCAAGTGGCAACAGAGGAACATGGCCGAATTCAGGCATCTCTATGATGCCAAGACATTATCTAGGCAGTATGATATCAACACACAAGCAAAGCTAAATCACTTGTGTAATGCTGTTGCCACTCTAAACCCAGGATATCCAACTTTCATGCAAGGGATGGAAGAGCTAAGTGCAAGACAAGAAGAAATCTTAGCCAAACATAAGGAAGATGAGAGGGATTACATGAGGAGGCTAGGATTTTGGAAGCCCAAGGATGCCAAGGCTCAAGAAGGTTCCTCCGAGCCAGATGAAGGTGGCCCATCCCCTCCTAAGAAGAAGGACAAGGGAAAGGGGCCAATGAACTGAAGAAGGAAGCTGCTCAAGGTTGTTGAGTTCCATGGTTGACACTTTCCAAATTCTACATTTTGTTTAATTTTTGCTTTATTTGCTTTTTGAATAATCATGCTAGGATAGTTTATATTTTATGCTGAGTTTTTAATTATCTATTTGAAGTCTTTTTGAAGTCTTTTTTTTTAAGAAAGAAAATGCAATGTACTTCAAGTCTTCACTTCAATTAAATAAAAGTAGAATTTGTCTCTATAAGAGTCACTGTGAGTTATGCAAAAGCAATAAGAGAGACCAAGGCCAAGAGGGATCATCAAACAAACTAAGAAACAAAAGGCTAAGTGTAAAACCTTGGATGAACCAGAAAGAAAATGAGTCATGGAGGGAACTAATCCTAGAAGGTATAACAAAGGGAAGGCTAAGGGGTGTTCCTTGAATATCCATAGAACCAAGAGGTAGTAAGCAATAAAGACCCAAGGCTCTGAGCATCAACTACTAGGATAGAAAAAAAAAGAAAACATGAAAAGAGAGGCTCAAGAAGAAATAATAATCCTAGTAGATGATTGTGGTGAAGATGTGTCAAGAAGAGACCTGGGCAAGTAAATTCTTAGGGATGTCTCAACACCTAGTACCCTAAAACCAACTGGTTTGGGAGTGCTAATTGAAAGCCTAATTAAAGGGTTGTCTTGAGACAAAACACTTAGAGTCGTGGTCAAGAAAGCAAAATAACATTTACTACTTCAAGGTGACAATCAATAGAAAGGACTCCTAAGGCCTATACCTGAGTGAGCCTTCAAGGATCCAAGAGCTTTCCATGGCAATCAAAATATTCATACATGTGTTAGACACTTAGTTTCACTCTTAGTTATATTGAAATCTTTTGAAGCCAAGGCCTTAATATATAAAAGTTTACTCACATTGATTTGCTTGGAACAAGCAAAACTTAAGTTTGGTGCTATGATGATTTGCATCATTTACCTTTCTTTCATGCATAAAAAGACCATAAAAGAGCACAAATCTCATTTGATTAGTACAATTCATGCATTATTTGATGAATGTTATGGTACACTACCTTGAAGATGAGTTGTTCTGAATTGCAGGTGAAAAAAGGCATCAAAAATGGGAAGAAGACAAGCAAAAAGCTGGGCATGTGAAACTGGCGTGTCACTTGAGGACAAACGCCACAAGAATACAAGGGCGTGGCACGCCAGGAGCCAAGCGTGGCACGCCAGTACTAAATTCCAGAAGGGAGATCCAAGCATGCATGTGGGCATGGCACACCAAGGACTGGGTGTGGCACGCTAGTAATAAATCCCAGAGAGCAAAGAAGAGGAACACATGAAGGGCGTGGCACGACGGATCCATCAACCATCATGGGCGTGCCACTTGAAATCGAAGGCATGGCACGCCAGTTCTGAAAGTCACTTTGGCGTGCCACTTGAAGTCGAAGGCATGGCACGCCAGTTCTGAAAGTCACTTTGGCGTGCCACTTGAAGATCCAGGCGTGGCACGCCAAGCTTGAAGAATGAACAAATATATGGGCGTGCCACTTGAGCAACCAAGCGTGGCACGCTAGACATCACAAGCAAGATCTTGGCGTGCCACTTAGTGTCGAAGGCGTGGCACGCCAGACCCAAAAACTCACTTTGGCGTGCCACTTGAAGGTCAAGGCGTGGCGCGCCACTTACTGGAACAACACAAGATCATGGGCGTGGCACGCCAACCTTCAGGCGTGGCACGCTGGTATAACTTTCCAGAAGGTGTGGAAGAAGCCAATTACAATAGGCGTGCCACTTGAGCTCGAAGGCGTGGCACGCCAATGACTATTCTTCACTTAGGTGTGCCACTTGAGCAACAAGGCGTGGCACGCCAATGCCATTCAGAGGCAAGAGAAGACTGGGTGTGCCACTTGAGTTCGTGGCGTGGCACGCCAAGCAGAGGGGCCATTCACATAACAAAGGCGTGGCAAGCCAAACCCTGGGTGTGCCACGCTAGTGCAACTTTCTAGATAACTCAACCAAGCACACAACAAGGGTGTGGCACGCCAACTTTTAGGCGTGGCACGCCAGTTCAATTTTCCAAAAGCAAGGAAAGTGGAGGAATCAAAGGGCGTGCCACTTAAGCTCGAAGGCGTGGCACGCCAACATAAGAATGTCACTATGGCGTGCCACTTGAGCTCGAAGATGTGGCACGCCAAGGTTGAAAGAGGGACGAGCATGCCACTTGAAGGATCGAGCATGGCACGCCAAGCCATTTTGTAAGGCACGTGACATGCCTGAGAAGCGCCAACCACACGCCAGCTAAGGGGGTTACGTTTATTAAGTGCTTTCTTTCCCTCCAAAATGAAAATTTCCTTTTTCACTTTTGTAATTCTTTTATTTTCACTAGGAGTAGTATATATACCCCAAAAGAGTACTGAAGAAGGGGTTAAGCAGTTAGTTCTAGATCCACTTTTACATTCCACTTTTGAGTACTTTCTAAGCTATGAGTAGCTAATTTTCCTCTCATTGAGAGAGGGAGCTCTGTTGTACTTGATGGATTGATAATAGTGAAATTCTTCTTCTCTTCATCTTCTCTTGATTTGCTAGGAGGAATTTCGTGCTTAATGTTTAGTATTCAATTATCTTGGGAAAGAGATTGAATGCAATTGGGTTTCATGGGAACCTTGGGAAAGGTAACATGAAACCATGCTTGAAATCCCTTCTCACATTTGAGTAGATTATGGGTTTTGGTGATGGGATATGTGACATATAATCCCCCTCTACCTGAATCTACAAAGGTGTGTGGTATAATCAGCGACCAAGCATATCTCTCTTCATGAGCAATTAGACCAAGGAATTGGCTATTGATTAAGATCTGAGAGATTGAGTCACCAAGGGATTGGGGCTCAATCAATCATAATTACCAAGAGGTCAGTGAGTTTCATGATTGAAGGAGATCTAAGCTAGATTTGATCCAAAGAGGCAACATCTCCCAATCTCAATGAATTCCCCATTCTCATCTATCCATTTCTTTATAGCTCAATTTTACTTTCAGCAATTCTCCATTCCCATTTACATTCAAGTCATTTATGATTTAGCATTTTACATTCTGCAATTTCCATTCATGCACTTTAATGCTTTTCTTTATATTCTAGTCATTTATATTTATGCCATTTACAATTCTGCACTTCACACTATTATTGATCCGCTTGACTAATTCACCAATCAATTAAAACTGTTTGAGTTTTCCAATCTCTGTGGATATGATCCCACTCCTCTGTGGGTTATTACTTGGCGATACTTTTGGTGCGCTTGCCAAAAGAACTCGTTCACTAAATTTTGAAAGGGGGTAGTGAATCGAGGTCATCAATCTGGCAGTGCTAAAGAAGCTTCCTCTGAAGGAGAAGCTTATGACCCCTGAGAATCCTGCAATGGAAGAGGTAAATTACATGGGAGAACCCTATGGAAACACCTATAATTCTTCATGAAGGAATCACCCAAATTTCTCATGGAAGGATCAACAGAAGCCTCAACAAGGCTTCAACAACAATAATGGTGCGAGAAACAGGTTTGGCAATAGCAAACCTTTCACATCATCTTCTCAGCAACAGATAGAGAATTCTGAGCAGAGCCTCTCTAGCTTAGCAAACATAGTCTCTGATCTATCTAAGACCACCCTCGGTTTCATGACTGAGGCACGGTCCTCTATAAGAAATTTGGAGGCACAAGTGGGTCAGCTACGTAAAAGAGCCACTGAAACTCTTCCTAGTACTCTCCCAAGCAATACAGAAGAGAATCTAAAGAGAGAGTGCAAGGCCATAACCATGACAAACATGGCTGAACCTGGAGAGAGTGAGGAGGACGTGATTCCCAGTGAGAAAAACCTCATGGGATGTCCTCTGAACAAAAAGAAGTTCCCTCCTGAGGAACGAAAGGAATTTGAGGCTCATACAGAGACCATAGAGATTCCATTGAACCTACTTCTACCATTCATGAGCTCTGATGAGTATTCTTCCTCTGAAGAGGATGAAGACATTGCTGAAGAGCAAGTTGCTAAGTACCTTAGAGCAATCATGAAGCTGAATGCCAAGTTATTTGGTAATGAGACTTGGGAGGATAAATCCCCCTTGCTCATCAATGAACTAAGTGCATTGGCTCAGGTGAAGATACCTCAAAAGAAAGAAGACCCCGGAAGGTTCTTAATACCCTATTCATGAGCAGATAATTTATACACTTTTTGGCATTGTTTTCATATTGTTTTTAGTAGGATCTAGCTACTATGAGTTTGTGTGTTTTTCTGTGATTTCAAGTATTTTCTGGCTGAAATTGAGGGACCTGAGCAAAAATCTGATTCAGAGGCTGAAAAAGGACTGCAGATGCTGTTGGATTCTGACCTCCCTGCACTTGAAATGGATATTTTGGAGCTACAGAAGCCCAAATGGCGCGCTTTTAATTGCTTTGGAAAGTAGACATCCTGGGCTTTCCAGTAATATATGATAGTCCATACTTTGTCCGAGTTTTGACGACGCAAACTGGCGTTCAAATGCCAACTTCCTGCCCTATTCTGGCGTTAAACGCCAAAAACAGGATAAAAGCTAGAGTTAAATGCCCAAAATGGCATAAAAGCTGGAATTTAACGCCAAGAAAAGTCTCTACACATGAAAGCTTCAATGCTCAGCCCAAGCACACACCAAGTGGGGCCGGAAGTGGATTTCTACATCATTTACTTATTTTTGTAAACCCTAGTAACTAGTCTAGTATAAATAGGACCTTTTACTATTGTATTAGGGATCTTTGATCAGTTTTATGCTATCTTAGACTTTTATGGGGGCTGGCCATTTGGCCATGCCTGGACCTTCATCACTTATGTATTTTCAACGGTGGAGTTTCTACACCTCATAGATTAAGGTGTGGAGCTCTGCTGTTCCTCGAGTATTAATGTAAAGTACTATTGTTCTTCTATTCAATTCAAACTTATTCTTATTCCAAGATATTCATTCACTCACAAGAACATGATGAATGTGATGATCAATTAATACTCATCACCATTCTCACTTATGAACGCGTGCCTGACAAACACTTCCGTTCTACATGAAAACAAGCTTAAATGCATATCTCTTGGGACTCTAATCAACGATTCACATCGTTTCCCCTCTGACAACGGGGCATCTGAATCTGAGATTAGAACCTTCGTGGTATAGGCTAGAAACAATTGGCAGCATTCCTGAGATCCGAAAAGTCTAAACCTTGTCTGTGGTATTCCGAGTAGGATCTAGGAAGGGGTGACTGTGAGAGCTTCAAACTCATGACTGTTGGGCATAGTGACAGACGCAAAAGGATCACTGGATCCTATTCCAACACAAGTGAGAACCAACAGCTGATTAGCCATGCGGTATCTGTGCTTGGTATTTTTCATCCGAGACGAGAAATCTGACAGTTGATTAGCCGTACAGAAACCGTAGAGGACCATTTTCACTGAGAGGACGGGAGGTAGCCATTGACAACGGTGATCCCTAACATACAGCTTGCCATGGAAAGGAGTATGAATGATTGAATGAAGACAATAGGAAAGCAGAGATTCAGAAGGAATAATGCATCTCCATACGCTTATCTGAAATTCCCACCAATGAATTACATAAGTATCTCTATCTTTATTTTATTTTTATTTATCTTTTAATTATCAAAACTCTATAATCATTTGAATCCGCCAGATTGAGATTTACAAGATGACCATAGCTTACTTTAAGCCGACAATCTCCGTGGGATCGACCCTTACTCACGTAAGGTATTACTTGGACGACCCAGTGCACTTGCTGGTCAGTTGTGCAAAGTTGTGAAGAGATATGTAAATCATCGTATCGTCCACCAAGTTTTTTGGAGCCATGCCAAGGGATAACAATTTCGTGCACCACCTATACCATAGGCCCCATGACCTTTGAGAAGGCTCTGTGTGACCTGGGTCAGGCATAAACCTCATGCCACTCTCTGTAATGGAAAAATTGGGAATCTTTGAGGTACAAGCTGCAAGAATCTCACTAGAGATGGCAGACAAATCAAAGAAACAGGCTTATGGACTTGTAGAGGATGTCTTGGTAAAGGTTGAAGGCCTTTACATCCATGCTGACTTCATAATCCTAGACACTGGGAAGGATGAGGATGAATCCATCATCCTTGGCAGACCCTTCCTAGCCACAGCAAAAGCTGTGATTGATGTTGACAGAGGAGAGTTGGTCCTTCAAGTGGATGAGGACTACCTTGTGTTTAAGGCTCAAGGATCTCCTTCTGTACACATGGAGAAGAAGCATGAAAAGCTTCTCTCAATATAGAGTCAAACAGAGCTCCCACATTCAAACTCTAAGTTTGGTGTTGGGAGGCCCCAACCATGCTCTAAATATATGTGAAGCTCCATGAGAGCTCACTGTCAAGCTATTGACATTAAAGAAGCGCTTATTGGGAGGCAACCCAATTTTTATTTATCTATGTTAAATTTCCATTTGTCATTGTTATTTTATGTTTTATTTAGGTTGATGATCTTGTGGAGTCACAAAAACAACTACAAAAATCAAAGCAAACTGATGAGCGGATAATTTGTACGCTTTTTGGCATTGTTTTTAGTATGATCTAGTTAGTTTTTAGTATATTTTTATTAGTTTTTAGTTAAAATTCACTTTTCTGGACTTTACTATGAGTTTGTGTGTTTTTCTGTGATTTCAGGTATTTTCTGGCTGAAATTGAAGGTTCTGAGCAAAAATCTGATTCTGAGACTGAAAAGGACTGCAGATGCTGTTGGATTCTGACCTCCCTGCACTCGAAGTAGATTTTCTGGAGCTACAGAAGCCCAATTGGCGCGCTCTCAACGGCATTGGAAAGTAGACATCCTGGGCTTTCCAGCAATATATGATAGTCCATACTTTGCCCAAGATTTGATGGCCCAAACCGGCGTGGCAAATCAGCCTCAGAAATTCCAGCGTTTAACGCTGGAACTGGCATAAAACTTGGAGTTAAACGCCCAAACTAGCATAAAAGCTGGCGTTTAACTCCAGAAAAGGTCTCTACACGAAAATGCTTCATTTCTCAGCCCAAGCACACACCAAGTGGACCCAGAAGTGGATTTTTACGTCATTTACTCATTTCTGTATACCCTAGGTTACTAGTTTACTATTAATAGGATCTTTTGACATTGTATCTGTACCTCATGACATTTTACACGTTTTCTTTGTGTATCTTCCACGGCATGAGTCTCTAAACCCCATGGTTGGGGGTGAGGAGCTCTGCTGTGTCTTGATGGATTAATGCAATTACTACTGTTTCTCATTCAATCATGCTTGCTTCCATTCTAAGATAATACTTGTTCTTAACCCGGATGAATGTGATGATCAGTGACAATCATCATCATTCTCAACTATGAACGTGTGCCTGACAACCACCTCCTTTCTACCTTAGATTAAGTAGTTATCTCTTGGATTCTTTAACCGGAATCTTCGTGGTATAAGCTAGAACTGATGGCGGCATTCAAGAGAATCCGGAAGGTCTAAACCTTGTCTGTGGTATTCTGAGTAGGATTCAATGGTTGGATGACTGTGACGTGCTTCAAACTCCTAGCAGGCGGGGCGTTAGTGACAGACGCAAAAGAATCATTGGATTCTATTCCGGCCTGACCGAGAACCGACAGATGATTAGCCATGCTGTGACAGAGCATAGGAACATTTTCACTGAGAGGATGGGAGGTAGCCATTGACAATGGTGAAACCCTACATACAGCTTGCCATGGAAGGAGCCTTGCATGTTTGAAGAAGAAGACAGTAGGAAAGCAGAGATTCAGAAGATGGAGCATCTCCAAAACCTCAACCTATTCTCCATTACTGCAAAACAAGTAATCATTTCATGTTCTTTTGTTCTTCTTCACAATCAATCCTGATAATTTCTGATATCCTGACTAAGATTTACAAGATAACCATAGCTTGCTTCAAGCCGACAATCTCCGTGGGATCGACCTTTGCTCACGCAAGGTATTACTTGGACGACCCAGTGCACTTGCTGGTTAGTTGTGCGGAGTTGCAAAAGTGTGATTGCAATTTCGTGCACCAAGTTTTTGGCGCCGTTGCCGGGGATTGTTCGAGTTTGGACAACTGACGGCTTATCTTGTTGCTTAGATTAGGACTATTTTGTTGGTTTAGAGTCTTTTAGTTGAGTCTAGTTTCATATTTTAAGTTTGGTGTCAATTGCATGCTTTTGTTTTTCTCTTAATTTTCGAATTTGCATGTTTTTAGTCTCCTTTTGATCTTTAAAAATTCTAAGTTTGGTGTCCTCTTTGTGTTTTTCCTTAAAAATTTTCGAAAATTAGTGTTTGATTTTCTAAAATTTTAAGTTTGGTGTCATTTTGTTGTTTTTCTCTTTCCTCTTTTCAAAAATCAAATCTTTTTCATAAAATTTTTTCAATCATATCTTTTTAATTGCTCTTTTCAAAATCTTTTTAATTAACTAATTGATTCAGTTCTCAATTTGCTTTGATCTTATTTTCTTTTTGATTTTCGAATTTTTATCTTAATTTCCTTTTATTTTATTTTATTTTTTTCGTTTAATTCAAAAAATAAATAAATAAATAAATAAATATATCTATTTGCAATCCATTATGGATCTAAGTGGAATTGATCAGTCCAAAAGGACTCTGGGGTCATATGCTAACCCCATTACAGCTGCATATGGGAGTAGCATCTGCACACCTCCCATCAAAGCAAGCAGCTTTGAGCTAAATCCTCAACTCATTATCATAGTGCAGCAAAATTGCCAGTATTCCGGTCTTCCACAGGAAGAACCTACTGAGTTTCTGGCACAGTTTTTACAAATTGCTGACACAGTATATGATAAAGAGGTGGATCAGGATGTCTACAGACTATTACTGTTTTCATTTGCTATAAAAGATCAAGCTAAAAGGTGGTTGAATAACCAACCTACAGCAAGCATAAAGACATGGAAACAGTTATCAGACAAATTCCTGAATCACTTTTACCCTCCAAAGAGGATGACACAGCTAAGGCTGGACATCCAAGGCTTTAAACAAGAGGATAATGAATCCCTTTATAATGCCTGGGAGAGGTATAGAGGTATGTTAAGAAAATGTCCCTCTGAAATGTTTTCAGAGTGGGTACAGTTAGACATTTTCTACTATGGGCTTACAGAAAAAGCTCAGATGTCTTTAGACCACTCAGCTGGTGGATTTATACACATGAGGAAGACAATTGAAGAAGCTCAAGAGCTTATAGACACTGTGGCTAGAAACCAATATTTGTACTCTAGCAATGAGTTCTCTCCAAAAGAGGAAGTCATGGCAGTAGTCACTGACCCTAATCCTCAAGAACAGATAATTGAGCTTAATCAACAATTGCTCCTGATGACAGAACAGTTAGCAGAATTTAAAGAGATGCTCCATGAAACTAAAGTTGCTAACAAGAGCATAGAACTACAGTTGAATCAAGCAAAACAGCAAATATCTAAACAGATAACAGAGGAATGTCAAGCAGTTCAATTGAGGAGTGGGAAGACACTGAATAACACTGCTCAAAAGAGCAAAAAGCCAAACAATGAACAATTGACAGGGGACAACCAAACCACTGTTCAAAATCCCTCTGAGGACAGTAAGAGCCCGGAGAGGAATGTTATTGGCGTTCAAACGCCAGAGAGGGAAGGAAAGCTGGCGTTAAACGCCCATTCCTTGCCCAGTTCTGGCGTTCAAACGCCAGAAAAGGGGGAAAAGTTGGCGTTAAACGCCCATTTTCCACCCAATCCTGGCGTTCATACGCCAAGGGATGATCAGACACCTGAGAGTGCTGACAGTAATCCCTCTAACAAAGCTTCTTCAACCACTTCTGTAAGGAATAAACCTGCAGCATCTAAGGTTGAAGAATATAAAGCCAAGATGCCTTATCCTCAAAAACTCCGCCAAGCGGAGCAGGATAAGCAATTTGCCCGCTTTGCAGACTATCTAAGGACTCTTGAAATAAAGATTCCGTTTGCAAAGGCACTTGAGCAAATACCTTCTTATGCTAAGTTCATGAAAGAAATCTTAAGTCATAAGAAGGATTGGAGAGAAACTGAAAAAGTGTTTCTCACTGAAGAATGCAGTGCAGTCATATTAAGGAGCTTACCAGAAAAGCTTCAAGATCCAGGAAGCTTTATGATACCATGCACATTAGAAGGAGCTTGCACCAAGACAGCCCTATGTGATCTTGGAGCAAGCATCAATCTAATACCTGCATCCACTATCAGAAAGCTTGGGTTGACTGGAGAAGTCAAACCAACCCGGATATGCCTCCAACTTGCTGATGGCTCCATTAAACACCCATCAGGCATAATTGAGGACATGATTGTCAAGGTTGGGCCATTCGCCTTTCCAACTGACTTTGTGGTGCTGGAAATGGAGGAGCACAAGAGTGCAACTCTCATTCTAGGAAGACCTTTCCTAGCAACTGGACGAACTCTCATTGATGTACAAAAAGGGGAAGTAACCCTGAGAGTCAATGAGGATGAGTTCAAGTTGAATGCTGTAAAAGCTATGCAGCATCCGGACACACCAAATGACTGCATGGGCGCTGACATTATTGACTCCCTGGTAGAAGAGATCAATATGACTGAAAGCCTAGAATCAGAGCTTGAGGACATCTTCAAGGATGCTCAACCTGATCAAGAAGAACCAGAGGAAACAAAGGAATTTCCGAAAATTCCTCAGGAGGAGGATAAACCTCCCAAGCCTGAACTCAAACCACTACCACCATCCCTAAAGTATGTATTTCTGGGAGAGGGTGACACTTTTCCAGTGATTATAAGCTCTGCTTTAAATCCACAGGAAGAGGAAGCACTGATTCAAGTGCTAAGGACACACAAGACAGCTCTTGGGTGGTCCATAAGTGATCTCATGGGCATTAGCCCAGCTAGATGCATGCACAAGATCCTGTTGGAGGATAATGCCAAACCAGTGGTCCAACCACAAAGGAGGCTAAATCCAGCCATGAAGGAGGTGGTGCAGAAAGAGGTCACTAAATTACTAGAGGCTGGGATTATTTATCCTATTTCTGATAGCCCCTGGGTGAGCCCTGTCCAAGTTGTCCCCAAAAAGGGAGGCATGACAGTGGTTCATAATGAAAAAAATGAACTGATTCCTACAAGAACAGTCACAGGGTGGCGTATGTGTATTGACTACAGAAGGCTCAATACAGCCACCAGAAAGGATCATTTTTCTTTACCATTCATAGACCAAATGCTAGAAAGACTAGCTGGTCATGACTATTACTGCTTTTTGGATGGCTATTCAGGCTACAACCAAATTGCAGTAGATCCTCAGGACCAAGAGAAAACAGCATTCACTTGCCCTTCTGGCGTGTTTGCCTACAGGAGGATGCCTTTTGGTCTGTGCAATGCACCTGCAACCTTTCAGAGGTGCATGCTCTCTATCTTCTCAGATATGGTAGAGAAATTTCTAGAAGTCTTCATGGATGACTTTTCAGTATATGGAGATTCATTTAGCTCCTGTCTTAATCACCTAGCACTTGTCCTGAAAAGATGCCAAGAGACTAACCTGGTTTTAAACTGGGAGAAATGTCACTTTATGGTGACTGAAGGAATTGTCCTTGGGCACAACATTTCAAGCAAGGGAATAGAGGTGGATAAGGCAAAGGTAGAGGTAATTGAAAAATTACCACCACCTGCCAATGTTAAGGCAATCAGAAGCTTTCTGGGGCATGCAGGATTCTACAGAAGGTTTATAAAGGATTTTTCGAAAATTGCAAAACCTCTGAGTAACCTATTAGCTGCTGACACACCATTTGTGTTTGACACACAGTGTCTGCAGGCATTTGAGACCCTGAAAGCTAAGCTGGTCATAGCACCAGTCATCTCTGCACCAGATTGGACATTGCCATTTGAACTAATGTGTGATGCCAGTGACCATGCCATTGGTGCAGTGTTGGGACAGAGGCATAACAAGCTTCTGCACGTCATTTATTATGCCAGCCGTGTTCTAAATGACGCACAGAAGAATTACACAACCACAGAAAAAGAGTTACTTGCAGTGGTCTATGCCATTGACAAGTTTAGATCTTATCTAGTGGGATCCAAGGTGGTTGTATACACTGACCATGCTGCTCTTAAATACTCACAAAGCAGGATTCAAAACCCAGGCTTATCAGATGGGTGTTGCTTCTGCAAGAGTTTGATATAGAAATAAGAGACAGAAAAGGGACAGAGAACCAAGTAGCTGATCATCTGTCCCGAATAGAACCAGTAGCTGGGGCGTCCCTCCCTTCTACTGAGATCTCTGAGACTTTCCCAGATGAGCAACTCTTTGCCATTCAGGAAGCTCCATGGTTTGCAGACATTGCAAATTATAAAGCTGTGAGGTTCATACCAAAGGAGTACAACAACGTGCAAAGAAAAAAATTAATTTCAGATGCCAAGTACTACCTCTGGGATGAACCATATCTCTTTAAGAGATGTGCTGACGGAGTGATCCGCAGATGTGTACCCAGAGAAGAAGCACAAAGGATCCTATGGCATTGCCATGGATCACAGTATGGAGGACATTTTGGAAGTGAGCGAACAGCCACTAAAGTCCTCCAATGTGGCTTCTACTGGCCTACTCTCTATAAAGATTCCCGAGAGTTTGTGCGTAATTGTGACAGTTGCCAAAGAGCTGGTAACTTGCCTCACGGATATGCCATGCCTCAACAAGGGATATTAGAGATAGAGTTGTTTGATGTATGGGGCATTGACTTCATGGGGCCATTCCCACCATCATACTCAAACACTTATATTCTGGTGGCAGTGGACTATGTATCTAAGTGGGTAGAAGCAATTGCTACACCCACTAATGATACCAAGACCGTGCTAAAATTCCTCCAGAAACACATCTTCAGCAGGTTTGGTGTTCCCAGAGTACTAATCAGTGACGGGGGCACTCATTTCTGCAATAAACAGCTATACTCCGCTATGGTAAGATATGGAATTAGCCACAAAGTGGCAACTCCGTATCATCCACAGACAAATGGGCAAGCTGAGGTCTCTAACAGAGAGCTAAAAAGAATCCTGGAACGGACTGTGATAGCCCGAAGAAAGGATTGGGCAAAGAGCTTGGATGATGCTCTGTGGGCATACAGAACAGCATTCAAGACTCCTATAGGAACCTCTCCATACCAACTGGTGTATGGGAAGGCCTGTCATCTGCCCGTGGAACTGGAACATAAAGCCTACTGGGCAACCAGATTCCTAAACATGGATGCTCAGTTAGCTGGTGAAAAAAGATTGCTCCAGCTAAATGAGCTAGAGGAGTTCAGACTCAATGCCTTTGAAAATGCAAAAATTTATAAGGAAAAGGCAAAGAAATGGCATGACAAGAAATTGTCAACCAGAGTCTTTGAGCCAGGACAAAAGTCCTGCTCTTCAACTCTAGGCTCAGACTGTTTCCAGGAAAACTTAAATCCCGGTGGAGGGGTCCGTATGTGATTACAGGAGTATCACCATATGGATATGTTGAGCTTCAGGATATTGATTCTGACAAAAAGTTCATTGTTAATGGACAGAGAATCAAGCATTATCTTGAAGGCAATTTTGAGCAGAAATGCTCAAAACTGAGACTTGAATGATTCTTGGTGAAGGTCCAGCTAAAGACAGTAAAGAAGCGCTTGCTGGGAGGCAACCCAGTCATTAGGAGATTATATGTTTTGTTTTTACAGAGGCAAGTATCAAAAATGAAGGAATTCACAGAGTTACAGAAGGATTCAGCTCAAAAAGCAGAGAAAAAGAGCTTACTAGCGAAAAAACGCCAGTAAGGGGGCATTTTGGGCGTTAAACGCCAGAATGGGTACCATTCTGGGCGTTTAACGCCAGGAATGGTGCCATTTTGGGCGTTAAACGCCAGAATGGGCACCATTCTGGGCGTTTAACGCCAGGTGTGCAGCATCCTGGGCGTTCAGAAAAACGCCCAGTGATAAAGGCTTTCTGGCGTTTAACGCCAGCCAGGGCACCTGGCTGGGCGTTAAACGCCCAAAAGGGGCACCAAATGGGCGTTAAACGCCAGAATGGGTGCCATTCTGGGCGTTTAACGCCAGAAAGGTGGGGGACCACAATTTTGTTTTCAAATCAAATTTTTTCAAACTTTCCTTTTCTTACCCATATTTTTCTGCAAAAATACATTTCAATCTCTCATCATTCACTTTCAAATTTTCAAATATCTAAAATCACTCTTCAAATCTCTCAAATCATTCCCAAATTTTGTTCAAAAACAATCACCCTTTATTCAATTTCTTTCCATATCTTCTCAAATCTCCTTTCAAATTTCTTTTTTTTCAAAAACTCCCCTCCCCACCTTATAAATACACGTTTGGATCCCTCTTTCCACCACACCATTCGAATTTCCTCTTCCTCTCTCTCTCTTCGTTCTTTTCTTTTGCTTGAGGACAAGCAAACCTCTAAGTTTGGTGTACTTTTCCGTGATCACTAAGCCAAGATTCATCAAGATCATGGCTCCTAAGGGAAAACAAACCAATTTAAGAGGAAAGAAAGAGAATAATCCAAAGAATCTTTGGAATCAAGAGAAGTTCTTAACCAAAGAACATGAAGACCATTATCACAAAATAACGGGTCTGAGGTCAGTGATCCCGGAAGTTAAATTTGATCTGAAAGAAGATGAATATCCGGGGATCCAAGAGCAAATTCGAAACAGAGGATGGGAAGTTCTAACCAATCCTGAAATAAAGGTTGGAAGGAACATGGTTCAGGAATTCTACTCAAATCTGTGGCTAACAGATAAGCAGAGAATGACTGGAACTGCTTACCATACCTACAGAACCATGGTCAGAGGGAAAGTTATGTACTTCCATCTGGACAAAATAAGAGAAATCTTCAAACTACCTCAACTGCAAGATGATCCTGATTCCTTCAATAGGAGGATGGTGAGAGCAGATAAAGGGTTGGATCAAGTTCTAGAGGACATATGCCTCCCTGGAACTAAGTGGATAACCAATTCAAAGGGTGTCCCAAACCAACTCAAGAGGGGAGACCTCAAACCAATTGCAAGAGGTTGGCTAGACTTTATTGGGCATTCCATATTGCCCACTAGCAACCGTTCTGAGGTCACCATCAAGAGAGCAGTGATGATTCATTGCATTATGCTTGGAAAAGAAGTGGAGGTTCATCATGTGATTGCTTGTGAGATCTACACAATTGCAAATAAGAATTCCACTGAAGCCAAATTGGCTTACCCAAGCTTGATCTCCTTGCTCTGTAAAGAGGCTGGGGTGAAGATGGGAGTAGATGAGTTCATACCCATTGAACACCCAATCACCAAGAAGTCAATGGAAGGACAAATGCAAGACAACTCTATCAAGAGGAGGGCGCAGGAATTCCTCCCTGAATTCCCAAGAATTGACTACTGGACCAGCCTAGAAGCATCTATCACCAAGTTGCAAGAGACTATGGAGCAACTGAAGGAAGAACAGCAGAATCAGAACTGCATGCTCTGCAAATTGCTGAAGGAACAAGAGAAGCAGGGGCGTGAACTCCAAGAGTTGAAACGCCAAAAGCTCTCCTCTCAAGCTGAGGGAGCATCCACTTCTCAAAATCAAGGTTGTTGAGTCCTAACTCTGTGAAAACCTCTATCATTAGGAGCCTATGTTTTTGCGTTTTTTTCTTTTATTTTGTTCTCTATTTTTATTTTAGTCTCATCTCATATCTATCTTTGAGTCTTGTTCTTAATTCATAATTAATAAAATTGAAATTTTATGCCTTAAAGCTATGAATGTCCTATGAATCCATCACCTCTCTTAAATGAAAAATGCTTTAATCACAAAAGAACAAGAAGTACAGGACTTCGAAATTTATCCTTGAAACTAGTTGAATTAGTTTGATGTGGTGACAATAATTTTTGTTTTCTGAATAAATGCTTGAACAGTGCATATGTCTCTTGAATTTGTTGTTTTGAGAATGTTAGAAATTGTTGGCTCTTGAAAGAATGAGGAAAAAGAGAACTGTTATTGAGGATCTGAAAAATCATCTAATTGATTCTTGAAGCAAAAAAAAGCAGTGGATACAAAAAAAAAATTCGAAAAAAAAAGAAAGAAGAGAAAGAGAAAGAAGGAAATAAAGTTGTGATCCAAGGCAAAAAGCGTGTGCTTAAGAACCCTGGACACCTCTAATTGGGGACTCTAGCAAAGCTGAGTCACAATCTAAAAAGGTTCACCCAATTATGTGTCTGTGGCATGTATGTATCCGGTGGTAATACTGGAGAACAGAGTGCTTTGGGCCACAGCCAAGACTCATACATTAGCTATGTTCAAGAATCATTATACTTAACTAGGAGAATCAATAACACTATCTGAGTTCTGAGTTCTTATAGATGCCAATCATTCTGAACTTCAAAGGATGGAGTGAGGTGCCAAAACTGTTCGGAGGCAAAAAGCTACTAGTCCCGCTCATCTAATTGGAGCTATGTTTCCTTGATATTTTGGAGTCTATAGTATATTCTCTTCTTTTTATCCTATCTTGATTTTCAGTTGCTTGGGGACAAGCAACAATTTAAGTTTGGTGTTGTGATGAGCGGATAATTTGTACGCTTTTTGGCATTGTTTTTAGTATGTTTTTAGTATGATCTAGTTAGTTTTTAGTATATTTTTATTAGTTTTTAGTTAAAATTCACTTTTATGGACTTTACTATGAGTTTGTGTGTTTTTCTGTGATTTCAGGTATTTTCTGGCTGAAATTGAAGGTTCTGAGCAAAAATCTGATTCTGAGACTGAAAAGGACTGCAGATGCTGTTGGATTCTGACCTCCCTGCACTTGAAGTGGATTTTCTGGAGCTACAGAAGCCCAATTGGCGCACTCTCAACGGCATTGGAAAGTAGACATCCTGGGCTTTCCAGAAATATATGATAGTCCATACTTTGCCCAAGATTTGATGGCCCAAACCGGCGTGGCAAATCAGCCTCAGAAATTCCAGCGTTTAACGCTGGAACTGGCATAAAACTTGGAGTTAAACGCCCAAACTGGCATAAAAGCTGGCGTTTAACTCCAGAAAAGGTCTCTACACGAAAATGCTTCATTTCTCAGCCCAAACACACACCAAGTGGACCCAGAAGTGGATTTTTACGTCATTTACTCATTTCTGTATACCCTAGGTTACTAGTTTACTATTAATAGGATCTTTTGACATTGTATCTGTACCTCATGACATTTTACACGTTTTCTTTGTGTATCTTCCACGGCATGAGTCTCTAAACCCCATGGTTGGGGGTGAGGAGCTCTGCTGTGTCTTGATGGATTAATGCAATTACTACTGTTTCTCATTCAATCATGCTTGCTTCCATTCTAAGATAATACTTGTTCTTAACCCGGATGAATGTGATGATCAGTGACAATCATCATCATTCTCAACTATGAACGTGTGCCTGACAACCACCTCCGTTCTACCTTAGATTAAGTAGTTATCTCTTGGATTCTTTAACCGGAATCTTCGTGGTATAAGCTAGAACTGATGGCGGCATTCAAGAGAATCCGGAAGGTCTAAACCTTGTCTGTGGTATTCTGAGTAGGATTCAATGATTGGATGACTGTGACGTGCTTCAAACTCCTAGCAGGCGGGGCGTTAGTGACAGACGCAAAAGAATCATTGGATTCTATTCCGGCCTGACCAAGAACCGACAGATGATTAGCCATGCTGTGACAGAGCATAGGAACATTTTCACTGAGAGGATGGGAGGTAGCCATTGACAACGGTGAAACCCTACATACAGCTTGCCATGGAAGGAGCCTTGCATGTTTGAAGAAGAAGACAGTAGGAAAGCAGAGATTCAGAAGATGGAGCATCTCCAAAACCTCAACCTATTCTCCATTACTGCAAAACAAGTAATCATTTCATGTTCTTTTGTTCTTCTTCACAATCAATCCTGATAATTTCTGATATCCTGACTAAGATTTACAAGATAACCATAGCTTGCTTCAAGCCGACAATCTCCGTGGGATCGACCCTTGCTCACGCAAGGTATTACTTGGACGACCCAGTGCACTTGCTGGTTAGTTGTGCGGAGTTGCAAAAGTGTGATTGCAATTTCGTGCACCACAAACTCAAAAAAACAGCGTTAAAAATAGCACACCCTGGAGGAGGAGCTTGCTGGCGTTTAAACGCTAGTAAGGATAGCAAAATGGGCGTTTAACTCCAGAAAAGGGCACCAGACTAACTTTTAACGCCAGAAAAGGGCACCAAGTTGGCATTCAACGCCAGAAAGGGAAGAAAAACTGGCGTTAAATGCCAGAAATGGGCAGCAATCTGGCGTTTAACGCCAAGATTAGCACTCAGAGGGCGTTTACACGCCAGAATGGTTCATGGATGAGAAATCCTTGACACCTCAGAATCTGTGGACCCCACAGGATCCCCACCCACCTCAACTCACTTTTTTCCTTCTTCACACCTTCCCATAACACCCTTCCCCATCACCTCTTCACCAATCACATCCACCCACTCTTCCCCAAAAACCCTACCTGCCTCAACATTCAAATTCACATCCCTTCTTCTCCCCCTTGGCCGAACTACTGACACTTCTCCATCTCTTCCATTTTTTTCTTCTTCTCCTCCTTTCTTTCTTCTTTTGCTCGAGGACGAGCAACCTTTTAAGTTTGGTGTGGAAAAAGCAATGCTTTTTGTTTTTCCATAACCATTAATGGCACCTAAGGCCGGAGAAACCTCTAGGAAGAGGAAAAGGGAAGGCAGTTACTTCCAACTCTGAGTCATCAGAGATGGAGAGATTCATCTCAAAATCCCATCACTAAAAAGAGGATAGAGCAAATAAGAGAGCCCACTCATGGACCTCAACAAGAGCATGAGGAAGTCCCTCATCAAGAAATCTCTGAGATGCCTCAAGGGATGCATTTTCCTCCACACAACTATTGGGAGCAACTCAACACCTCTTTGGGAAATTTGAGTTCCAATATGGAGCAACTAAGGATAGAGCACCAAAAGAACTCCATTATTCTCCATGAAATTAGAAGAGGATCAAATAGCAATGAGGGAAGAGCAACAAAAGCAAGGAAGAGACATAGAGGAGCTTAGGCATTGCATTGGATCTTCAAGAGGAAGAACTAGCCGCCATCACTAAGGTGGACCCGTTCTATGATTTTCTTGTTCTTATTTTTCTGTTTTTCAATTTTTATGCTTTATGTGTTATCTATGTTTGTGTCTTCACTACATGATTAGTAGTATCTATGTCTTAAGGCTATGAATAATTCCATGAATCCTTCACCTTTCTTAAATGAAAAATGCTCCTAATTACAAAAGAACAAGAAGTACATGAATTTCAAATTTTATCTTGAAATTAGTTTAATTAGTTTGATGTGGTGGCAATACTTTTTGTTTTCTGAATGAATGCTTGAACAGTGCATATTTTTGGTAGTGAAGTTTATGAATGTTAAAATTGTTGGCTTTTGAAAGAATGATGAACAAAGAGAAATGTTATTGATAATCTGAAAAATCATGAAATTGATTCTTGAAGCAAGAAAAAGCAGTGAAAAAGAAAAAAAAAGTAGCGAAAAAAATGGAGGCGAAAAAGAAAAAGAAAGAAAAAGAAAAAGCAAGCAGAAAAAGCCAATAGCCCTTTAAACCAAAAGGCAAGGGTAAAAGGGATACAAGGCTTTGAGCATCAGTGGATAGGAGGGCCCAAAGGAGTAAAATCTTGGCCTAAGCGGCTAAATCAAGCTGTCCCTAACCATATGCTTGTGTCATGAAGGTCCAAGTGAAAAGCTTGAGACTGAGTGGTTAAAGTCATGATCCAAAGTAGAAAGAGTGTGCTTAAGAACTCTGGACACCTCTAACTAGGGGCTTTAGCAAAGCTAAGTCACAATCTAAAAAGGTTCACCCAGTTATGTGTCTGTGGCATTTATGTATCCGGTGGTAATACTGGAAAACAAAGTGCTTAGGGTCACGGCCAAGACTCATAAAGTAGCTGTGTTCAAGAATCAACGTACTGAACTAGGAAAAGCAATAACACTATCTAAAATTTTGAGTTCCTATAGAGGCCAATCATTCTGAATTTTAAAGGATAAAGTGAGATGCCAAAACTATTCAGAAGCAAAAAGCTACTAGCCCCGCTCATCTAATTGGGACTAAGTTTCATTGATATTGTGGAATTCATTGTATATTCTCTTCTTTTTATTCTATTCTATTTTCAGTTGCTTGGGGACAAGCAACAATTTAAGTTTGGTATTGTGATGAGCGAATAATTTATACGCTTTTTGGCATTATTTTTAGGTAGTTTTTAGTATGATTTAGTTAGTTTTTAGTATATAATTATTAGTTTTTATGCAAAAATCACATTTCTGGAGTTTACTATGAGTTTGTGTGTTTTTCTGTGATTTCAGGTATTTTTTGGCTGAAATTGAGGGACCTGAGCAAAAATCTGATTCAGAGGCTGAAAAGGACTGCAGATGCTGTTGGATTCTGACCTCCTTGCACTCAAAATGGATTTTCTGGAGCTAAAGAAGCCTAAATGGCACTCTCTTAATTGTGTTGGAAAGTAGACATATTGAGATTTGCATAAATGTATAATATTCTGTACTTTGCTCGAGATTTGATGGCCCAAACTGGCGTTCCAATTTAACATAAAAATTTTGGCGTAAAACGCCCAAACTGGCACCAGAATTGGAGTTAAACGCCTAAACTGGCACCAGAGCTGGCATTTAACTCCAAGAGAAGCCTACGCACATGAAAGCTTCAATGCTCAGCCCAAGCACACACCAAGTGGGCCCCGAAAGTGAATTTATGCATCATTTACTTATTTCTATAAACCCTAGGTTACTAGTTCTCTGTAAATAGGACCTTTTACTATTGTATTTTTATCTTTTGGATCATCTGTGATCTTTTGATCATCTTTGATCTTGGGATCAGGTCTTTGAACCCTTTTTCATTTGTTTCATGCTATTTGAGAGGCATGGCCGAACGACCATACCTAGACTTTGTTCTTATGTATTTTCAACGGTGGAGTTTCTACACATCATAGATTAAGGTGTGGAGCTCTGCTGTTCCTCATGAATTAATGCAATTACTACTATTTTATGTTCAATTCAAGCTTATTCTTATTCTAAGATATTCACTCGCACTTCAACTTGAAGAATATGATGATCCGTGACACTCATCATCATTCTCCCTTATGAATGCGTGCCTGACAACCACTTTCGCTCTACATGCTATAGCTTGAGTGTGTATCTCTTGGCCTCCTGGTTCACGATGCATGGTTGCCTCTCCTGACAACAGAGCCTTCCATTTCGTGCAATTAGAGTCCTCGTGGTATAAGCTAGAATCAAATGGGCAACATTCTTGAGATCCGGAAAGTCTAAACCTTGTCTGTGGTATTCTGAGTAGGATCTAGGATGGGATGACTGTGATGCGCTTCAAACTCGCGACTGTGGGGCGCAGTGACAGTGTGCAAAAGGATCAATGGATCTTATTCCGACACGATCGAGACCGACAGCGGATTAGCCATGCGGGGAACTGTAGAGAACCATTTTCACTGAGAGGATGGATGGTAGCCATTGACAACGGTGATCCACCTACATACAGCTTGCCATGGAAAGGAGTATGAATGATTGGATGAAGGCAATAAGAAAGCAGAGGCTCAAGGGGAACAAAGCATTTTCATATGCTCATCTAAAATTCCCACAAATGAATTACATAAGTATTTCTATCCTATTTTATGTTCTATTTCGTTCTTTTAATTATCAAAACCCCATAACCATTTGAATCTACCTGACTGAGATTTACAAGATGACCATAGCTTGCTTCAAGCCGACAATCTCCATGGGATCGACCCTTACTCACGTAAGGTATTAGTTGGACGACCCAGTGCACTTGCTGGTCAGCTGCACGAAGTTGTGTATCACGATTTCGTGTACCATCACCTTACTTAGAATCTGGCTTACATGTAATGAAGGGTGACGTTGAGATAAATGACATGAGAAATAACAATAGTAGAATAAGAAGACAAATGAAATTTACATCTACTTTGATCATCTGGTTAGTGTGCCTAAACTTGTGGATGAGGAGAAGCAAGTTGAGAATGTTATTTTGAGTGTCTCATCATCCTCAAGTGATGGGTATGAAATAACTGAAGACAAGTCCTACAAGTCTCCTCCTCCGGGATATTAAGATACAAATAGTAGTGAAGATAGTGAGGATAAGAAAAGAAAAGAGAGGTTGAAAAAAAAAGAAGAAAAAATGGTATCACCAAGAAAGAGAACTAGTCAGGTCCCAAATGGTAAGGTATAGTCTGGCCCAAATGGTGAGGTAAAGTCTGGTCCAAATGGTGACTTGACTAAGGATAGCCAACCTATTATGGATAAGGCTGGAACAAGTAAGAGCGGTCCAAGTTATTCTCCTAAGACAGCCAAAAAAAGAACTTTAAAGAAGTATTTAAGTAGGAGAAGGACACATGTTCTTAGGGATGAAAAAGGGGGGGTGAGAGGTAATAGCGATGATGGGCTTCAAGCAGGGGATGGTGAGGAGTTTGGAAATGGTTTGGAAGGGAAAAAGATGGTTTCAAATTCTAAAATAGTTAGGGAATATTTAGACTCTGATTATGACAAGCCTTATGAGTTTTGTAACACCCTAATATTCAAATCTTTATGCTCAAGTCATAAGTCAATGATAATAAGGTGGTACGACTCTCAAGAGGGATTTTTAATACATAAATATAAGTAGAATTGAAAGGAGTATTAATCAAGAAGTCCGAAAAGAGTAAAAATAAAATCGCGAAACCGTATCACTCACGTATCGACAACTAAAAGATAAAGTATGAAGTCGAAAGTGATATACAGATAAAGGCATTAAGGAGAATAAAAGAAGGACAGTATATAGATATATAACATAAGTAAATAGCTAGGCCAGCTAGGGTACGATATAACAGTAGTTGACAACAGTATCTCCTAATCTCTCCCAAAAGAATCATAAGAACCTCTATAGGCAAGTTCAAAAGAGTTCAATACATAATATAGGCTTTTCAAAATAAAAGTGGAGAGATTCTAAGAAAAATATAAAGTAAAGAATATAAAGATCTTCGCCATCTCTTAAATGAACTACAGCTCACTTATGAGCACCTGGACTTGTATCTGAAAAACAAGAGATATATATGGAATGAGAACCTCCGACCCATGAGTTCCCAGTACGGTAAAAGTGCCACATAAATACAATGTACTGTCATAAAAACTCACTAAGCATCCTAAATTTTCTTTCATCAATTATTCATCCTAGTTTCCCATTAATCCATGAATTAGGTAACTATGCTAAGGAATACCAAATCTACTCAACTCCTCATTCTTCCCATCCTTCCAAGACTCTTAACACTCAAATTGGAACAAAGCCATAGCCAGTAATTAGAACTCAGTACATTAATACCAATGATCTCATTCTTTACCTGGAGCAAGTGAAATCACTTCACCGCGTCTATCCAGGGAGCTCAATTACCTCATTCAATAATCATCATTATTATTCAATTACATCATCAACTCATCTCATCAAGAACAGCCCTCAGTGTCAACCGATACTAGCATGAGGGACCTCTCAGATCAGTTGTACAAACACAAGCAATACAGGCAAGTTATACACAATAAGGTACAAGTAGAACAAGTAGCACATGATCAGGTAACATAGCATATATGATATAGTAACCCAAAACAAATAGGCAAACCCAAGCAATTCAAACATATGCAAATGATGTATGCCTGCCCTATGGCTGATGATATCATCTGTCGGTTACATAGCCAACCCGACATGTCCTGGTAGCTAACCACTAGACAGTCCTTGTGAGCAGTAATCCCCAAGCTCAAAATCATAATCAATCAAAATAAAATATCCATGGGGGAGAGCTCATCTGGAAAGGTCTAAGTTTCTGGCTATATCTTACGATACAGGTTCAACAGAATCTCGGATCTCAACCTGGAGCAAGTGAAGCTAACCCACCGCATCTACCCAAGAAAATCCGGGACTTAGATAGTTTCAATCTCAAATCATACTCGTTTGGGAGCAAGTGGGGGCTAACCATTGCATTTACCCCAGGAGTCTCAAAACCAAACCCAGAGCAAGTGGAATCACTCCACTACATCTACCCAGGCAGGTATGTCTCACCTCATTCCGGAGCAAGCGGAATCACTCCATTGCATCTACCCAGGAAGGTATATATCAATAGTCAGTATCATTTCCATAATCATTATCACTCTCATCATTAATCTCGTCTCAAAGTCATATTCATTCTCAAAGCTAACTCATTCATTATCAACTATCCATCATCACTGTGGCATTACATATACTTCATATATTCACATCTTGCATACGTAAATCAACCCTTACCAACCTTACTTCCTACCAAGATACCTCCTCTCCCTTAACTTCTTCTCATTACTATGCATACTACAATGATTTAAGACTTAAAGGGTGGAAATGGAGGCTTAGAGGTCAAAAATTCCATTTTTAAAACATAAAAACTCATTTTGCTGAAAATAGGGTCACGCGTGCGCGTAGTCCAGGCGCACGCATTAAAAGCGGAAAAAGGAAGTGACGCGTGAGCGTTGTCCATGCATACGCGTGGTAATCAGAGAGGGGGAGTGATGCGTGCGTGTTAGTCACACGTATGCGTGGAGGCGTTTTGTGCTCCGCGCACAAATCCGGCACAATACCATCACAACTCTCTAGTTTTTCTACCACGCAGCAGTATCAACACAGTGATGTGTACGCGTCGGCCATGCACACGCATGGGTGGGGTAAATTATATGGGTTACACGTGCACGTCGGTCATGCGTACGCATGGACGTATGTTTTCTTAAAAATTTTACTAAGTTTGAAAAAGTTACAAAATTTCATTTTCAAACCTCAAACTTCTAGCATACATAACTTCTTCTACAAAATTTATTTTTCAACCATTTCTGAACCGTTGGAAACATTGTTGAATGAACTTTCATAAAAATTCAATTTTGAAGAATTCCTAATTCCGAGGATCGAGTTACGGACCGCCGAAGTTGGTCAAAAATAAGTTTTTTTTTACCCAAAAACAGAAATCACCAATTTTTCCAATGTTCAGAAGCCAAATTCATTTCCACTCATCCAAATGACCATAACCCAATCACATTCACATGTTTACACTCAACCAAATCCAAACTTACCTCATCTACACAATTCAATTCAACTTCGTCACCCTCCACTCCTAAACTCCTAATTTCTTATTATTCCGCATTCCTCACATTTATTCACACACTCAATATTCAATATCCATTCAATATCATATGGCATCATACAATACACACATCACTTACCTTCCTTGCCTCTTTTTGGTCTCCGGCCCAAGATTCATGACCTCCGGCCCAAATTTATAATTTAAATGCATATTCCACAAACTAATATTCATTATCCAATTCAACAAATTCTCAACACACCGAACATACAAATTCACACAATTCTCAACTTAATAATTAATTTATATTACATATCAACTATACATATTAGTAACAACCATTTACACAATCCAAACTTAATCCTAGGGGCATCTAGCCTAGGAATTCTCATCACACTACACGGTATTTAAATGAAACTTAAATCGTACCTCTTGGAGCCAAACCAATTGAGCCTCTTTTTTGGAAGTCTCCACCAACCTTAGCTCCAAACCTCACCAAAGCTCCACAAGCAAAACCAACCTCGCAAATGTGCACCAAAATCAACCAATACTCTAACATAACCAATTTCACACTTACAATCAACCTAGGATTCATGAAAATGATAAATCACAAGGATTAGAGGGTTTCTTACGTTAACCCACTGTATTTAATGATGAATATCACCAATGCCTCATATTAGAGCACCCCTAAATAACCAAAATTACAAGATTTTCTCAAAACACAAACCAAATTCGAATTTAAAGAGAAAAATGAAAACTGGTCAAAGGAAAGTGGAGTACTCACCATAAAACTTAGAAAAAATTGTAGATGATGAGAAGAGCGACGCGTGACCACAAACGGCTCATCAATCAGAATTCTGGAGAGAAAGTTATGGTGATTTGAAGTTTGGAAAGCTAGGTTTTTTCTCTCTTCTCTCTATCCGCCCCTCCCTCTCATTTTTAGGGTATATGAGCTGAAATGTTCATAACTAATGTTTATATATTGGGTCCTGGGCCCACTTGGATTCGGTTCCCTTGGTTTAGTTCGTTAGTCCAATTTTGGGCCAAAGCCTCTAAGGTTTTTTAAACCATGTTTTAAATATTTCTATCGTCCCAAATTATAAATTCTCATTTCTTAATCTTATTCGCTTATAATTAATTTCCTCAGTTGCAGCATCGAACAGATCTCAGCCGGTACTGATGAAGGAAAAAATTTCTGGTAAAGAATTTCACAAATGAATTCTCGTTGCAAGTATAGTTCTAAACCAACAAACAATCCTCAATCAAAATTTGTTTGTCACAAGTACAATCCCCAATAAAAATAACCGGGTCATTCTCCCTAGGAATTACAATGAAGTGCTTTATTATTGGCTATGAATTGTATCTTTTGGGGTTTTGAATTAGGAAAAAGAAATGTAAATAGCAAAAGAAATAAGCTAACAACTAAGAAAGCTCTTGGCAAGGAATGAGAATTAGAAGTCCTATCCTCATTATCATCATCAATTGTAACAAGAATTGTCCATTGCTTCCACTTAGTTAACCTCTAAGTATGAAAGAAAGTCAAGTGGATATAATCAACTTGAGTCCACAAGTCTTAGTCAAATCATAGTGAAAGACTAGCTTTAATTAGTGGCATTCAAGTCAACTAGCAACTTCCAATTATCAATCAATAAAAGAGTTTGATAGCTCAAAAGTCTCCAATTATTCAACCCAACCCAAGAGGAGAAAAATCTATTCTAAAACCCAATCAAGCATTTTATCAAACACTTGGAAGGCATAAAAGGAAAGCAAGATAAAATTACAAGAAATGTAAATCTACAACTACTCAAGCAAGGAAATAACAACAAATCAATTAAGCAAGAGGAAACATAAAATATAAATTGCATTAAATAGAAATTAAAGGAAACAAAAGTGCATGAACATAAAAATGACTAGAATAAAAAATTAACAAAAGGAACTAAAAGAGTAAAGATGTAGCAACAAGAAATTGAAAGGAAAAGTAGATGAAAATAAGAATTAAAACCTAGATATAAAGAGATTTGAATCTAATCTAACCTAATTCTAGAGAGAAGAGAGAGCTTCTCTCCCTATAATTCTAACCTAAAACATGATGAAAAACTCCAACTAACACTACTTCCCCTTGTCCAATCTTTAATTTTGCATAAAATAGTCTCTGAAATTAGTTGGAAACCGCCCCCAGTGTTTTCCCTTTAATGAAGTCAAGCGTATGCGTCGCTGGGCATTTTACTTCCCACGCGTATGCGTCATGTCACGCGTACGCGTCACCATGCGACTTTATATTCATGCGTGTGCGTCGATGTATGCACTCCAAATCCTTGTTTTTCCATGAATTCTCCACTTTGCATATTTTTCTCTTCACTCCTTTGATCCATTCCTAGCCTTTTCAACCTGAATTCACTAACAAACACATCAAGGCATCTAGTGGAATCAAAGGTGAATTAAAATTAGCAAACTAAAGGCCTAAAAAGCATGTTTTTATAGTTAAGCACAATTTAAGGGAGAATTACAAGACCATGCTATTTCATTGAATAAATGTGAGAAAAGGTGATAAAATCCCCTAAATTAAGCACAAGATAAACCCTAAAAATGGGGTTTATCAACCTCCCCACACTTAAAACAAGCATGTCCTCATGCTAGAATCAAGAAAGAAACAAAGGGTATCAACATTTATTCAATGAAGACTAATTAAATGCAACCTGTCTAAATGAATGCAACTACTTGGTCAAAATAAATCAATTTCCAAGAAAATATATATAAGCATAAGGGCTAAATTAATAGCAATCAAATCAAACCTACAATTGAATTGAGTTTTTGAAAGATTTTACAAACTTGCAAGAAAAGAGTGGTCATGGGTGGAAACATGTAATTGAGCAATCGAACCCTCACCGGATGTGTATCCACTCTAGTCACTCAAGTGTTTGGGGTTGATTCACTTAGTTCTCCCCTAATCATGCTTTCCAAGATTCGTTTTTCTTCTAACAATCAACAATTATTTTCTGCATGCATACAGTTATCATGAGATCTTTCCACAAGGTTGTAATGGGACTAGGGTCAAGGTGGGATGCATATGGTCAAGTGGGTTTGAAATTTGAATCTTTGATTAACCTAAGCTTCCCACCTAACCTATGACAACCTATACAATTTAAGTGCTAACCTAACTACCCATTCTTCACTTTTTCACACACTTATTCACATTCTCTTTTTTATCACAACCCATATGCATTGATTCTTATTGAACTTTACTTTGGGGCATTTCGCCCCCTTCTTATTGCTTTTCTTTTTTTTCTTTATTTTTCTATCTTTTTTCCTTTTCTCTCTCTTTATTTATATATATACATACTTTTTCCTTTTTATTTTTTCTTTTGTTTTTCTCTCTTTTTTTTCTTTTTGATGTAATTATATACAAAGGTATCAATATATATATGGTTTAAACATAATCCATACATGAGTATGTACCTAATTTTCAATATTTTAAACAAAAATACAAAATACAGACTTTTACCTCAACCAATGTCCCAAGTTTTCCCAAACTTGAATGATAAACGCTCTTACTAGCCTAAGCTAATCAAATATCCAAATTAAGGACATATATTATTTTTTTCTTTGAGTCTTCTAATGTGCTAAATTAAAGAACAAAGTGGGTTAATCGTAGGCTCAAAGTTGGCTAACAATGGTTGATGAAAGGTAAGGCTATTTGGGTAAGTGAGCTAATGAAATTATGGCCTCAATCATATAAATGCATTCAAACATAGAATAATGGACATAAAAAATCAAAAAAAAATCAAAGATTACAATCATAGAAGGAGAATAATGCACACAAGAATGGAAATAAGTGGTTATATGATGTAATGATGAGCGGATAATTTATACGCTTTTTGGCATTGTTTTTAGGTAGCTTTTAGTAGGATCAAGCTACTTTTAGGGATGTTTTCATTAGTTTTTATTCTAAATTCACATTTCTAGACTTTACTATGAGTTTGTGTATTTTTCTGTGATTTCAAGTATTTTCTAGCTGAAATTGAGGGACCTGAGCAAAACTCTGATAGAAAGGCTAACAAAGGACTGCTAATGCTGTTGGATTCTGACCTCCCTGCATTCAAAATGGATTTTATGGAGCTAAAAAACTCCAAATGGCGCGCTCTTAATGGCGTTGGAAAGTAGACATTTAGAGCTTTCCATCAATATATAATAGTCCATACTTTATTTGAGATTAGATGATGCAAACTGGCGCTCAACACCAGTTCCATGTTGCATTCTGGAATCAAACGCCAGAAACACGTCACGAACCAGAGTTGAACGCCAAAAACACGTTACAACTTGGTGTTCAACTCCAAAAGAAGCCTCTGCACGTGTAAAGCTCAAGCTCAGCCCAAGCACACACCAAGTGGGCCCCGGAAGTGGATTTCTGCATCAATTACTTACTTCTGTAAACCCTAGTAGCTAGTTTAGTATAAATAGAACTTTTTACTATTGTACAAGGGTCCTTTTCCCTAATTTCGGATTTCATATAATATTTTGGGGGCTGGCCATTCGGCCATGCCTGGACCACTATCACTTATGTATTTTCAATTGTGGAGTTTCTACACACCATAGATTAAGGGTGTGGAGCTCTGCTGTACCTTGAGCTTTAATGCAATTACTACTATTTTCTATTCAATTCAGTTTATTCCTGTTCCAAGATATTCGTTGCACTTCAACATGATGAATGTAATGATCCGTGACACTCATTATCATTCTCACCTATGAATGCGTGACTGACAACCACTTCTGTTCTACCTTGGACCGAACGCATATCTCTTGGATTCCTTAACCAGAATCTTCGTGGTATAAGCTAGAATTGATGGCGGCATTCATGAGAATCCAGAAAATCTAAACCTTATCTGTGGTATTTCGAGTAGGATTCAGGGATTGAATGACTGTGATGAGCTTCAAACTCGCGATTTTTGGGCGTGGTGACAAACACAAAAGAATTAATGGATTCTATTCCGACATGATCGAGAACCGACAGATGATTAGCCGTGCTGTGATAGAGCATTTGGACCATTTTCACTGAGAGGATGGGATGTAGCCATTGACAACAGTGATGCCCTACATATAGCTTGCCATGGAAAGGATTAAGAAGGATTGGATGAAGGTAGTAGGAAAGTAGAGATTCAAAAGGAGCACAGCATCTTCATACGCCTATCTGAAATTCCCACCAATGATTTACATAAGTATTTCTATCTTTATTTTCTAGTTATTTATTATTATTATTCGAAAACCCCATAACCAATTATTATCCGCCTAACTGAGATTTACAAGATGACCATAGCTTGCTTCATACCAACAATCTCCGTGGGATCGACCCTTACTCACGTAAGGTTTATTACTTGGACAACCCAGTGCACTTGCTGGTTAGTTGTGCGAAGTTGTGAAGTTATGTTTGGACCATGGTATCATGCACCAAGTTTTTGGCGCCATTACCAGGGAGAGAACGAACATGAATGCCATTATCAGAAATCGCAATTTTGCCTATCAAGTTTTGGCGCCGTTGCTGGGGATTGTTCAAGTTTGGACAACTGACGGTTCATCTTGTTGCTCAGATTAGGTAATTTTCTTTTTTGTTTTATTTTCAAGAATTTTTCAAAAAAAATTTCAAAAAATTTCTCATCTGTTTTCGAAAATTATTCTAAATTTTTAAGAATGAATTCTAGTGTTTCATGAAGCATGTTGAAGCCTGGCTGGCTGTAAAGCCATGTTCAATTCTTTTGGACTGAGGCTTCCAATCATCAGCATAGAGGCAAGTTAATTGAAATATCAGCTGTTGTATGTCTGATTTATATCCTAAAGCTGGCTGGCTATTAAGTCATGTCCAATTCCTGGATCGGAGCTTTAGGCTAACATTGAAAAATTCCTGAAATTCTTATTAAAAAATTTTGAATTTCTTATTTTCTTTTTCCCAAAAAAAATTTTCGAAAAAAATACAAAATAAAATCCAAAAAAAATTATAAAATCATAAAATCAAAAAAAATATTTTGTATTTCTTGTTTGAGTCTAGTGTCATATTTTAAAGTTTCGTGTTAATTGCATATTCATCTTATTCTTGCATTTTTCGAAAATTCATGCATTCATAGTGTTCTTCATGATCTTCAAGTTGTTCTTGGTAAGTCTTCTTGTTTGATCTTTAAATTTTCTTGTTTTGTATTTTTTGTTGTTTTTCATATGCATTTTTGCATTCATAGTGTCTAAGCATTAAAGATTTCTAAGTTTGGTGTCTTGCATGTTTTCTTTGCATAAAAATTTTTTCAAAAATATGTTCTTGATGTTCATCATGATCTTCAAAGTGTTCTTGGTGTTCATCTTGACATTCATAGTGTTCTTGCATGCATCATGTGTTTTGATCCAAAATTTTCATGTTTTGGGTCATAATTGTGTTTTTCTCACTCATCATTAAAAATTTAAAAATCAAAAAAATATCTTTTTCCTTTTTTCTCTCAAAATTTCAAAAATTTGAGTTGACTTAGTCAAAAAATTTTTAAAATTAGTTATTTCTTGTAAGTCAAATCAAATTTTCAATTTTTAAAAAACTTATCTTTTCAAAACTTTTTCAAAAATCAAATCTTTTTCATTTTTTTTACTATTTTTCGAAAATTTTGAAAATTAATTTTTAAAATCTCTTTCTTATCTTTATTTCATAATTTTCAAAAACTTAACTAACAAGTAATGTGATTGATTAAAAAATTTGAAGTTTGTTACTTTCTTGTTAAGAAAGGTTCAATCTTTAAATTCTAGAATCATATCTTTTAGTTTCTTGTAAGTCAAGTAATTAATTTTAATTTTAAAAATTAAATCTTTTTCAACCATATCTTTTTAATAATATCTTTTTATCATATCTTTTTAAATCATATCTTTTTCAAAAATTTGATTTCAAAATATCCTTTCTAACTTCTTATCTTCTTATCTTTTCAATGTTGATTTTTAAATCTTTTTCAATTAACTAACTAACTTTTTGTTTGTTTCTTATCTTTTTCAAAACCACCTAACTACTTTTCTCTCTCTAATTTTCGAAAATATCTCCTCCTTTTTCAAAATTATTCTTAAATTAATTAATTGTTTCAATTTTAATTTTAATTTTATTTCTTATCTTAATTTTCGAAAATCACTAACTCTTTTTCAAAATTTATTTTCGAAATTCTCCCTCTCTCATCTTATTCTATTTATTTATTTAATTACTAACACTTCTCTTCACCTCAAGAATTCAAGCCCTATCCTCACCCTTGTGTTTGGATTCTTCATTCTTCTTCACTCTTCTTCCCTTTCTTCTTCTACTAACATAAAGGAATCTCTATACTGTGACATAGAGGATTCCTCTTTCTTTTCTATTCTCTTCTCTCTCATATGAGTAGGAACAAGGAAAAAGGCATTCTTGTTGAAGCTGATCCAGAACCTGAAAGGACTCTGAAGAGGAAACTAAGAGAAGCTAAATTACAACAATCCAGAGACAACCTACAAAAATTTTCGAAAAAGAAGAAGAGATGGTAGCCGAAAATAATAATGCAAGGAGGATGCTTGGTGATTATACTACACCTACTTCCAAGTTTGATGGAAGAAGCATCTCAATCCCTGCTATTGGAGCAAACAATTTTGAGCTGAAACCTCAACTAGTTGCTCTACTGCAACAGAACTGCAAGTTCTATGGACTTCCATCAGAAGATCCCTACCAGTTTTTAACTGAGTTCTTGCAGATCTGTGAGACTGTTAAGACTAATGGAGTAGATCCTGAAGTCTACAGGCTCATGCTTTTCCCTTTTGCTGTAAGAGACAGAGCTAGAATATGGTTGGATTCACAACCTAAAGATAGCATGGACTCCTGGGATAAGCTGGTCGCGGCCTTTTTGGCTAACTTCTTTCCTCTTCAAAAGCTAAGCAAGGTTAGAGTGGATGTTCAGACCTTCAAAAAAAAAGATGGTGAATCCCTCTATGAAGCTTGGGAAAGATACAAACAGATGACCAAAAGGTGTCCTTCTGACATGCTTTCAAAGTGGACCATTCTGAATATCTTCTATTATGGTCTATCTGAGTTCTCCAAGATGTCACTGGACCATTCTGCAGGTGGATCCATTCATCTAAAGAAAATTCCTGCAGAAGCTCAAGAACTCATTGACATGGTTGCAAATAACCAATTCATGTATACTTCTGAGAGAAATTCCGTGAATAATGGGACGCCTCAAAGGAAAGGAGTTCTTGAAATTGATGCTCTAAATGCCATATTGGCTCAGAATAAAATGTTGACTCAGCAAGTCAACATGATTTCTCAAAGTCTGAATGGATGGCAAAATGCATCCAACAGTACTAAAGAGGCATCTTCTAAAGAAGAAGCTTATGATCCTAAGAACCCTGCAATAGCAGAGGTAAATTACATGGGTGAACCTTATGGAAACACCTATAATTCATCATGGAGAAATCATCCAAATTTCTCATGGAAGGATCAACAAAAGCCTCAACAAGGCTTTAATAATGGTAGAAGAAATAGGCTCAACAATAGCAAGCCTTATCCATTATCTTCTCAACAACAGACAGAGAATTATGAGCAGAGCACTTCTAATTTAGCAAACTTAGTCTCTAATCTGACTAAGGCCACTTTAAGTTTCATGAGTGAAACAAGATCTTCCATTAGAAATTTGGTGGCACAAGTGGGCCAGCTGAGTAAGAAAGTCACTGAAACTCCTCCTAGTACTCTCCCAAGCAATACTGAAGAGAACCCAAAAAGAGAGTGCAAGGCCATAGACATAATCAACATGGCCGAACCTAGAGAGGAAGGAGAGGACGTGAATCCCAATGAGGAAGACCTCATGGGACGTCTCTCAAGCAAGAAGGAGTTCCCTATTGAGGACCTAAAGGAATTTGAGGCTCATATAGAGACCATAGAGATTCCATTAAACCTCCTTCTGTCATTCATGAGCTCTGAAAACTATTCTTCCTCTGAAGAGGATGAAGATGTAACTGGAGAGCAAGTTGCTCAATATCTAGGAGCCATTATGAAGCTGAATGCCAAATTGTTTGGTAATGAGACTTGGGAAGGTAAACCTCCCTTGCTCATTAATGAACTAGATACATGGATTCAGCAAACTTTACCTCAAAAGAGACAAGATCCTGTCAAATTCTTAATACCATGTACCATAGGCACCATGACCTTTGAGAAGGCTCTGTGTGACCTAGGGTCAGGCATAAATCTTATGCCACTCTCTGTAATGGAGAAGCTGGGGATCGTTGAGGTACAACCTGCCATATTTTCATTGCAAATGGCAGACAAGTCAGTAAGACAAGCTTATGGATTGGTAGAGGACGTGTTAGTAAAGGTTAAAGGCCTTTACATCCCTGCTGATTTCATAATCTTAGACACTAGGAAGGAGGAAGATGAATGCATCATCCTTGGAAGACTCTTCCTAGCCACAGCAGGAGCTGTGATAGATGTTAACAGAGGATAATTAGTCCTTCAATTGAATGGGGACTACCTTGTGTTTAAGACCCAAGGGCGTTCTTCTATAACAATAGAAAGGAAGCATGAAAAGCTTCTCTCAGTACAGAGTCAAACAAAGCCCCCACAATCAAACTCTAAGTTTGGTATTGGGAGGCCACAGCTAAACTCTAAGTTTGGTGTTGAATCCCACATTCAAACTCTAAGTTTGGTGTTGGGAGTCTACAACATTGACCTGATCACCTTTGAGGCTCCATGAGAGCCCACTGTCAAGCTAGGGACATTAAAGGAGCGCTTATTGGGAGGCAACCCAATTTTTATTTATCTAATTCTATTTTTCTTTTATTGTTCTTTTATGTTTTATTAGGTTCATGATCATGTGGAGTCACAAAATAAATACTAAAATTAAAAACAGAATCAAAAATAGCAGAAGAAAAAGCACACCCTGGAAGAAGGACTTACTGGCGTTTAAACGCCAGTAAGAAACATCTAGTTGGCGTTCAACGTCAGAACAGAGCATGGATCTGGTGTTGAACGCCAGAAACAAGCAGCATCTTGGCGTTTAAATGCCAGGAATACACCCTGAGGAGAGCTGGCGCTGAATGCCAGAAACAAGCATGGAACTGGCGTTCAACGCCAGAAACATGCTGCAAATGGGCGTTGAACACCCAAAACAAGCATGAAGCTGGCATTCAGTGCTAGAAACAAGCATCAACCTGGCGTTGAATGCCAGGATTGCATGCAGAGGGCATTTTACACACCTCATTGGTGCAAGGATGTAAATCCTTGACACCTCAGGATCTGTGGACCCCACAGGATCATCTCAAGATCTGTGAACCCCACAGGATCCCCACCTACCTCAACTCACCTTCTCTCCTCTTCACACAATCCAATAACACTCTTCCCCAAAACCCTTCCCCATCACCTCTTCACCATTCACATCCATCCACTCTTCCCTATAAACCCCACCTACCTTCAAAATTCAAAATCTCTTTCCCACCGAAACCCACCCTAAATAGCCGAACCTACTCCCTCTCCCTTCACTATATATACCCCTCTATCCTTTTCATTTTCATACACCACAACCCTCTCTTCTCCACCTTGGCCAAAACCAAACACTTCTCCTTTTCCTCCATATTTTCTTCTTCTTCTTCTTCTTCTTTCTTCTCTTGCCCGAGGGCGAGCAATATTCTAAGTTTGGTGTGGTAAAAGCATAGCTTTTTTATTTTTCCATAACCATTGATGGCACCTAAGGCCGAAGAAACCTCTAGAAAAGAGAAAGGGAAGACAAAAGTTTCCACCTCCGAGTCATGTGAGATGGAGAGATTCATCTCCAAAGCCCATCAAGACCACTTCTATGATGTTGTGGCCAAGAAGAAGGTGATCCCCGAGGTCTCTTTCAAACTCAAAAAAAATGAGTATCCGGAGATCCGACATGAGATCCTAAGAAGAGGTTGGGAAGTTCTGACCAACCCCATTCAACAAGTCAGAATCCTAATGGTTCAAGAGTTCTATGCCAATGCATGGATAACTAGGAACCATGATCAAAGTATGAACCTGAACCCAAAGAATTATCTTATAATGGTTTGGGGGAAATACTTAGATTTTAGTCCGGAAAATGTGAGGTTGGCATTCAACTTGCCCATGATGTAAGGAGATGCACGCCCCTACACTAGAAGGGTCAACTTTGATCAAAGGTTGGATCAAGTCCTCATGGACATTTGTGTGGAAGGAGCTCAATAGAAAAGAGACTCTAAAGGCAAGCCGATTCAATTAAAAAGACTGGACCTCAAGCCTGTGGCTAAACAATTGTTGGAGTTCATCCAACGCTCCATCATCCCCACTAGTAACCGATCCGAAGTTACTGTGGATCGGGCCATCATGATTCATAGCATCATGAATGGAGATGAAGTAGAAGTTCATGAAGTCCCCTTGAATTCTACAAAATAGTCGAAAAGCCCTCCACCATGGCAAGGCTAGCTTTTTCTCATCTTATTTGCCATCTATGTTACTCAGGTGGAGTTATCATAGAAGGAGACATCCCCCATTGAGGAGGATAAGCCCATCATTAAGAAGAGGATAGAGCAAACAAGAGAGCCCATTCATGGATCCCAAGAGACACATGAGGAAGCTCATCATCAAGAAATCTCTGAGATGCCTCAAGGGATGCACTTTCCTCCCAACAACTATTGGGAACAACTCAACACTTCTCTAGAATATTTGAGTTACAATATGGATCAATTAAGGGTGGAACATCAAGAGCACTCCATCATTCTCCATGAAATTAGAGAAGATCAAAGAGCAATAAGGGAGGAGCAACAAAGCCAAGGAAGAGACATAGAAGAGCTCAAGGACATCATTGGCTCTTCAAGAAGAAAGCACCACCATCACTAAGGTGGATTCATTCCTTGTTCTTATTTCTCTATTTTTCGGATTTTATGCTTAATGTTTATCCATATTTGTGTCTTTCCTACAAGATCATTAGTATGTAGTAACTATGTCTTAAGGCTATGAATAATTCCATGAATCCTTCACCTCTCTTAAATGAAAAATGTTCCTAATTCAAAAGAACAAGAAGTACATGAGTTTCGAATTTATCCTTGAAATTAGTTTAATTATATTGATGTAGTGACAATACTTTTTTTTCTGAATGAATGCTTGAACAGTGCATATTTTTTATCTTGTTGTTTATGAATGTTAAAATTGTTGGCTCTTGAAAGAATGATGAACAAAGAGAAATGTTATTGATAATCTGGAAAATCATGAAATTGATTCTTGAAGCAAGAAAAAGCAGTGAAGAACAAAGCTTGTGAAAAAAAATTGGCAAAAAAATAGAAAGAAAAAGAAAAAGCAAGCAGAAAAAGCCAATAGCCCTTAAAACAATAAGGCAAGGGTAAAAAGGATCCAAGGCTTTGAGCATCAATGGATAGGAGGGCCTAAGGAAATAAATCCAGGCCTAAGCGGCTAAATCAAGCTGTCCCTAACCATGTGCTTGTGGCATGCAGGTCCAAGTGAAAAGCTTGAGACTGAGTGGTTAAAGTCATGATCCAAAGCAAAAAGAGTGTGCTTAAGAGCTCTGGACACCTCTAACTAGGGACTTTAGCAAAGCTGAGTCACAATCTGAAAAGGTTCACCCAGTCATGTGTCTGTGGCATTTATGTATCCGGTGGTAATACTTGAAAACAAAGTGCTTAGGGCCACGGCCAAGACTCATAAAAGTAGCTATGTTCAAGAATCAACAAACTTAACTAGGAGAATCAATAACACTATCTGAAATCTAAGTTCCTAAAGATGCCAATCATTCTAAACTTCAAAGGATAAAGTAGATGCCAAAACTGTTCAGAAGCAAAAAGCTACAAGTCCTGCTCATCTAGTTAGAACTAATATTCATTGATATTTTGAGCTTTATAGTATATTCTCTTCTTTTTATCCTATTTGATTTTTATTTGCTTGGGGACAAGCAACAATTTAAGTTTGGTGTTGTGATGAGCGGATAATTTATACGCTTTTTGGCATTGTTTTTAGGTAGCTTTTAGTAGGATCTAGCTACTTTTAGGGATGTTTTCATTAGTTTTTATGCTAAATTCACATTTCTCGACTTTACTATGAGTTTGTGTGTTTTTTGTGATTTCAGGTATTTTCTGGCTGAAATTGAGGGACCTGAGCAAAACTCTGATAGAAAGGCTGACAAAGGACTGTTGATGCTGTTGGATTCTGACCTCCCTGCACTCGAAATGAATTTTTTGGAGCTACAAAACTTCCAAATGGTGCGCTCTCAACGGCGTTAGAAAGTAGACATCCAGAGCTTTCCAGAAATATATAATAATCTATACTTTATTCTAGATTAGATGACGCAAACTGGCACTCAACGCCAATTCCATGTTGCATTGTGAAGTCAAACGCCAGAAACACGTCACGAACCAGAGTTGAACGCCAAAAACACGTTACAACTTGGTGTTCAACTCCAAAAGAAGCCTCTGCATGTGTAAAGCTCAAGCTCAGCCCAAGCACACACCAAATGGGCCCCGAAAGTGGATTTCTGCATCAATTACTTACTTCTGTAAACCCTAGTAGCTAGTTTAGTATAAATAGAACTTTTTACTATTGTACAAGGGTCCTTTTCCCTAATTTCGAATTTCATATCATATTTTGGGGGCTGGCCATTCGGCCATGCCTGGACCACTATCACTTATGTATTTTCAACGGTGGAGTTTCTACACACCATAGATTAAGGGTGTGGAGCTCTGCTGTACCTCGAGCTTTAATGCAATTACTACTATTTTCTATTCAATTCAGTTTATTCATGTTTCAAGATATTTGTTGCACTTCAACATGATGAATGTACTGATCCGTGACACTCATTATCATTCTCACCTATGAATGCGTGACTGACAACCACTTCTGTTCTACCTTGAACCGAACGCATATCTCTTGGATTCCTTAATCAGAATCTTCGTGGTATAAGCTAGAATTGATGGCGGCATTCATGAGAATCCGGAAAGTCTAAACCTTGTCTGTGGTATTTCGAGTAGGATTCAGGGATTGAATGACTGTGACGAGCTTCAAACTCGCGATTGTTGGGCGTGATGACAAACGCAAAAGAATTAATAGATTCTATTCCGACATGATCAAGAACCGACAGATGATTAGCCGTGCTGTGACAGAGCATTTGGACCATTTTCACTGAAAGGATGGGATGTAGCCATTGACAACGGTGATGCCCTAGATACAGCTTGCCATGGAAAGGATTAAGAAGGATTGGATGAAGGTAGTAGGAAAGCAGAGATTCAAAAGGAACACAGCATCTTCATACGCCTATCTAAAATTTCCACCAATGATTTACATAAGTATTTCTATCTTTATTTTCTAGTTATTTATTATTATTATTCGAAAACTCCATAACCAATTATTATCCGCCTAACTGAGATTTACAAGATGACCATAGCTTGCTTCATACCAACAATCTCCGTGGGATCGACCCTTACTCACGTAAGGTTTATGGATGACCCAGTGCACTTGCTGGTTAGTTGTGCGAAGTTGTGAAGCTATGTTTGGACCATGGTATCATGCACCAAGTTTTTGGCGCCATTACCAGGGAGAGAACGAACATGAATGCCATTATCAGGAATCACAATTTTGCCTATCATGTAACCACACAATTGGGCTCAAAACTCACATGCTTGTGTTCTTAGCTCAAAAAACATGATCCACAATATGTAATTCAAGCAAGTTCAATGAAAAAAAAATTTACTCAAATCAATTGGGGTGCCCCATAGATAACATCCTTGAAAAATTTCATTATTTTGACTAAGCTTATTATTATTATTATATATATGTATATATATATATATATATATATATATATATATATATATATATATATATATATATATATACAAACTAAGAAAATGCAACAAAAATTCCCAAAAGACCTAAAAAATGAAATACAAAATTGTTGGGATTAGAAATTTGTCACCTAAAAATGCCGACTGGTCAGACGACCTTCCCACACTTAAAAGTTTTCACCGTCCTTGGTGCATTCAAAGATGAGCAAGGGGGTACGGCGACTTTCTGAGTTGCTACCTTCAGCTGGTAGATGAACCGGTGCTGCGTGTTCTTTCTCCCGCTCCCGTTTTTGCTTATGGTTCATCCTTCATGAAGTGAGTGGTATAAAGAATATATTGTTGGAATGAGGTAATAATCACTAGAATGAAGTGAGTGGTCCCATGTGTGACATGGATAAAAGTAAGTGTGCATTCTAAGTTGCGTTCGGTTTAGAACACGCATACTAACATAAGAAGCTATGTCACAGTTACACAAAAGGAACATGCACTTTACTCATTCTAGTGTGCTTGAGATGCTTCAAAGGAAACTTGTAGGCTAAGATAACCAAACAAGCAATAAAGAGGCATAAGAGCATTCAAGCAAATATCATGTAATTGTGAATTGGATAATGAATGGGAATTGATTGATGTGCAAGAGAACTTAATGGACCAAATGATATATGAAACTTATACATCTATTAATGACACACTTTGAATTTTATTTGCAACACCTAAGTGACATAGAAATGGAACACATAGATGCTATGGAACTTAGGAGAAGAGACACAAGAGTTAAAATCAATCACATAGCAAGCATGATCCACAAAGCTTGAGAATTTGAAAAGGATGTCCCTGGGTAAGCTTCCAATCCAATTTCACGAAAGAAACATTATTCCAAAATGACTAGTTTCAAATATGTGTAGAGTGTAACCTCACCTTGGCCATTCGCAAAATGGGGACTCGATCTCATTGGACCTTTTCCTCAAGGATCAGGACAAGTCAAATTCCTCATAGTAGGAATAGACTACTTCACAAAATGGATCGAGGCAGAACCCCTAGCCAATGCCACAGCTCAAAGAAGTTGGAAATTTCTGTATAGAAACATTGTCACAAAGTTCGGAGTTCCATACTCCATCACTACAAACAATGGTACCCAGTTCACAGACGCAGGCTTCAGAAAACTAGCGGCCGACCTGAATATAAAGCAACAATTCACCTCTGTTGAGCAACCCCAAGCCAATGGGCAAGCCAAAGCTGCTAACAAAGTTATATTAGCAGGGATAAAATGGAGATTACAGGATGCAAAGGGAGCCTGGGCTGAGGAGCTCCCACAAGTCCTATGGGCATATCGAACGACTCCACATTCCACGACAAAGGAGTCACCTTTCTGATTAGCTTACGGAATGGAGGTGATGATCCCAGTGGAGGTCGAAGAAGGATCACCCAGAGTAATCCATTATAGTGAAAAAGCCAATTCCCAACTCCAAAGAGAAGAGCTCGATTTACTTCCGAAAATCCGAGAAAGAGCTCGGATAAGGGAAGAAGCATTTAAACGACAAATGGCCTCCATATACAATCGAAAAGTAATACAGCGGGCCTTTGTTGAAAATGACCTTATCCTAATCCGAAATGATATATGAACAACTCGACCTGGAGAAGGAAAGCTAGCTGCAAACTGGAAAGGACCCTTCCGAGTCATAGAAGTCTTGGGAAAGGGCTACTACAAACTTTCCAAACTCAACGGGCGAGAGCTTCCTAGATCATGGCACGCCTGCAACCTAAGAAGGTATAGATAGGGATGATAAAAGATCTCGGACAAGGCGTACTCTTTTTCCTGAAAAAGGTTTTTTAACAAGGTGCCCCGCCAAGACCTACAAATCACCCGACTTAGGAAATTAATTCCTCATGTATATTTGCATTTTCCTTTAAAATTTGTTCAGATTCTCTACAAATGCTCAAGTCATATTATTCTGAAAACATTCATCGCCCGATTATAAAGCTACAGATCGACAAAAAGTGAAAAACGAATTCACTGCGCGATCACGATAAAAACGAGGGCTAAAAACCCAAAATCTACAAAATTGGCAAAGATGAAAATAGAATAATGCAAGAAGTTATAGAAAGTGATCCATAGAAAGGACCTGATGAGGACCTAATAAAATGGATTGCTATAAAATAACTTAAAGACTGGCCGGCACAAAAAGTCGGACCAGCCACAATAACCCAAGTTATAAGTAAAGCCCTGGAAAGAGGTCTGGCCAACCCTATAAAAGAGAATTACTATAACTTCGAAGAGCCTGACATGAGAAAGTCGGACTCCTACAAAAAAGTTACAAAAGATAATCCCTGAAAGAGACCTGAACAAGGTCCAAAAAAGAGGATTATCAAGTAACTCGACAGGGCCCGACGTGACAAAGTCGGCCCGGAAAGATAAAGTTACAAAAGATAATCCCTAAAAGAGACCTGAACAAGGTCCAAAAAAAAGGATTATCAAGTAACTCGACAGGGCCCGACGTGACAAAGTCAGCCCGGAAAGATAAAGTTACAAAAGATAATCCCTGAAAGAGACCTGAACAAGGTCCAAAAAAGAGGATTATCAAGTAACACGACAGGGCCCGACGTGACAAAGTCGTCCCGGAAAGATAAAGTTACAAAAGAATAATCCTTGAAAGAGACCTAAACAAGGTCCAAGAAAGAGGATTATCGAGTAACTCAACGAAATCCGACATGACAAAGTCGGCCTGAAAAAGATAAAGTTACAAAAGGTAAAGCCTCAAAAGAGATATAAACAAGATCTAAGAAAAAGGATCACCTAGTAACAAAACAGGGACCAACATGAAGAAGTCGGATTAAAACTACAAAAAGTTATAAAAAGTAATCCCAAGGGATTACTAGAAATAACTCAAGAAAAGATCAACTGAGAGAATCAACCAACAGAGGAGAGATAACTCGACCCGATAGACCCCGACCTCACCAAAGACAATCAAAAGAGGTCGGATAAAAAACACTCTGAAGATTCCAGGTAAATGCTAAAAGAAAGCTGCAAGCAAGCATATCACAAAAACAAGGCAATTACCATAAAACAAAGACTCAAGAGGCCGCTCGAAGCCAACCCCAAGAGCAAGAGAAACTATTTTCTTTTTCAAAATAAAGTTGCTAAAGTAGCAACTGGAGCATCCAAAGTCAGAGATCACAAACTTACAAAAATAAAGAGTTCAAAAGCCCACAAAAACTGGGCTATACACAAACATATTAGAAAAATTATCAAGGATCCAAAGGCTTCCCAGTAGCAGCATCTTAAGGAGAAGGAGGGCGAGTTTGAAGGGGAACTACGTCCACTGTCCCGTCATCCCGGTTTAAAATCTGGACGTCTGGATCAGATTTCGGCTGAGTAGCTTCAACTGCCGAGGTTGAGGAAGGCGGGACAACAGAGGCTTTGACAAAAGTAGCTGGAGGAGGGACGGCATCATCATCATCATCGGGATCGTCAGGGTCAATCTTACCATCCCTAACAATATTATCCAGACTAATAAGGGAAAGGTCAAGATCTGGCGCAAGAACTTGGAATTACTCTTTCAGATTCTCATAAGCCGCAGTCACACTACCTACGAGATGACTTTGAAGTTCAGAATAATCGGCCTGAACAGACTCCAACCTACTCCTGAGCTCCATCACCTCTTTATAAGTAGTGACATAGCTATCCTTGTGTTTTTGAGCTGTATCCTCGGCCAGTTGCGCGGCAACCGCCAGACCAACAGCCCGGGCTTTTTCCCCCCTTTAGCTCTTTTTTCAACTCGGCCACTTCCACCTCGAGCTCCTCCTTCAAACCCTTAATTCGGTCAAATTCTGATTTTGCCTCCTCCATAAAAGCCTTGGAAGCATGAATAGGAAGATCTTGAGCAGTTCGGTACAAAGCTGCCCCCATGTGTGCCAGAGTAACACCACTCCGAGTAATAAACTCTAGATGATGAAGAATGGATACATCGTCGGTAGGCATCACACCATAGGGAGCAATTTGTTGGTCTACAAACCCAACGACATCAAAATCGAGAGCACCAAAATTAAACGGCTCGACAGTCCGAGGTCTTTTTGGAGGAGGAGCAACTGGAGGAGCAGAGGTACCCACTGAAGTCTGAGGCGGGTCGACCAAACGAACCCGGGGAGTCGGGATCATCCTCCTCGGCCCAGGAGAGCTCGGGACGGACGGTTTCAATAAAACTTGGGAAGACCTTTCCCCAACCACTCTTGCCGGGACGTTCTGAGCCGCAGTAGCCTTCCTCGCCTTCTTAAAGGCCTTCAGTGAATCATTGTTCTATGACATCTCTGAAAAACAGGAAAAATACAAACAACTTATGAATATCTAGAAAAGAAAGCAGAGAACAAAAGACATGGGAACATAGTTTATAAAATACCCAGAACAGCACGAATCAAGGACGGATCCCCTAGAAATTTCTTGGTCTCGAGATGAGGAGGCTCCCCCCAAATATCCTCTAAAGCAGCAACGAGGGCCTGCTCGACCTCGTCTAACATCTCCCAGGTATACCTAGACACAACTACATTCCTATGCCACTCTAAAGGAAAACGAGGCTCATCATTCTCATTCAAGAAGAAAGGACGAGCTCCTTCAACAGCTCGGATCTTGAAAAAATAATTCTTAAAATCGCAGAAAGACTCATCATACATGGAGAAGACTTTATGTCCCTGGGCCGACCTAAAAGAAATCCAAGAAGCTTTCTTTTTGGTAGTCCCAGGCTTGGTCAACATAAAGAGATACAGAAAAAGGGGTAAAGAGGGTTTAACACCAAACTCATGACAAACCATTTGAAAGATCTTGATAAAGCCCCAAGAATTCGGATGAAGCTGAGATGGGGCCATGTTGCAAGACCACAACAGGTCAGTCTCAAAGGAAGTAAAAGGAAGGGTAATTTCCATCTGGCTAAAGAAGAAATCGAAAGCATAAAAGAAAGGACACTCTCCCTAGGTCGAAGTAGGAAAACAGACCCTGTCATCAGAATCGGGTTCCACCAACTCGTAATTGCGTTCTTGATTCTCGCTACTACAGATCTGATGGTGTTTCCTAAGCTCCGTACAGAATTCTGCATTAGCTATACACACAGCAACACCAAGGAGTCCAGCCACTCGGACATCCCCTTAGGTACCTTAGAGGACGCCTCAACAATAATTTTGCAAGACGACATGGCCAACTAATCCTACAAAGAAAAGGAAACGGGTTACTAACCCAAAAAAAAAAAACAGGTCTGGACAAAAAGGAAGCAACTCGAACAAACGCGACCTTAAAACACACAAAAACAGTAAAAGGAAAATCCCAAGACGCACACCAAGGTCCAGGGGCATCCTTTGGAGGCAATAGCAGAGTGAATGAAAGAGCTACAGAGATAAAATCATCTTTTCAAACAAAACGAACGTACTGAGAAGAAAAAGGCAAAAAGTCAAAAGAAAGTCATCAAAAACCATCATCTCTACTGAAGAGCAGTCATCAACCAGTATAGCAAAATCATCAACGAAGCAAACAAAGCTATCAAAGGAGCAACCTTTTTCCAAACGACAGTACGGAAATCAACCCTAAAAGGAAGCCAGAACCAGGAAAATCACCCAAAGCATACATAAAGACGAAAAGAAGACCAGGAAACAGGCATCACAGCAATAAACCAAGCACATATACAAGAGAAAGGTTCAAACTTTCCAACGTACAAAATCAGAGCGTCATCAAAGAAATCAAAAGCAAAAGTAGCAGAAATAAAAAGGTAAAGAGAAAAAGCAAAGCCAACCTGGAAGAAGGAAGAAAACTTTGAAAAAAGAGCAGCGAATAATCGACCACAAAACGGAAGCACCAAGCGAATGCCAAAGCGTCACAAGAGAGAAAATGAGAAATGCAGGACAGGAAACGGCGAAAAAGAAGGGAAGTTACAGGGAAAAGAAAAACCGTCTCTTGGATACAAAATTTGAATAAAGGAAACCAAGAGAAATGGAACAAAAACCAAATTAGTGGGGGCATTAAAAACCCTCGCGCATTCCCAAGGAAAAAACACTAAATGCAAAAGCGCACACTTTCAAAAGAAACGGAACAGAAACATTCCGCATTCAAGAAGGAGCTCCATGAAAGATAAAGCGACAAAATGCTCAAGTTTGGCTTTTTTTGAGAAGGCTCGAAATCCTAAAACTGAGGCTCGACCTCCAGATAAAAGACCAAGCTCGAGCAGGGGCACTGTTCATACCCTGGGTCGAGCTGTCCAACCCGGGATGTTCTACCGACAAAGCGACCGGCCTCTTCAGGTCAGACAATCCGACCTCTTCCTAAAGAGCTCGGCCAAACTACCAGGAAAGCCCAATAAAGGGTCCAAAAAGAGGAACACGACCCGAATCCAAGGGCAGCCCAAGCCTACAGAGAGAAGGGCGGTTCCCTTGAAGATAAGATGACCTCACTCGAAGATAAGATAAAGATAAGATAAGATAACTAACTTATCTTATCTTTGAAGGTCACTCTACACTATTATAAATACACTGGAGCACCCAGGTATAACTCATACTCTGATTCTACTCAATACCTGCTTAATATCCTTGCTAACTTAAGCATCGGAGTCCCTTGCAGGTACCCCCCACCCTCCGGGGACCAAGGATCAGCACCACCACCAAGTCCAACAAGTCGGACACAACAGCTCCGACCCGCACAGAAGATCTCGTCCGAGATCGACCTACAGTTTCAGGTAACCCTCGGAACAGGTGGTAAATTCAACTGCTTTATCTCTAATATAATTTTGGCCATTCTAAAGATTTCTCAGAAGATACCCTGCAAATTGAGACTTTTGAGATTTGATTAAATTAGTTGAAATTTTCATTCTATGGTCAAATATGTTATTATCATCCAGGTTGAACATCAATGAAAGGAGTTTTTCAACAATATTTCAATTCAAACAACCCCCCCCAATACCCACCACCTCTCTCTCGTCTCTCTTCCAACCAAAATATTCTAAATCTTCAGTGAATTATTTTAATGAATATTTAAAAATAAATATAAATGATAGTTGGACTGCTAATTATCCAAGAGAGTGTACTTATAGGCCTTTATGTTGGATTCAGAGTATGAAGCTCATGTTTTAGATTTTGGAACTGCTAAGTTTTTCAAGCCTGGTTCATATAGTTGGACAACATTTGCTGGTACTTTTGGCTATGCTGCTCCAGGTTACACCTTTTCCCTTATAACTTTGAAATGATAGTGATCACATCATTTTTCACTTGTTTTGTTGATTTAGTTTATATTTCATTTTTCTCTATTAAGATAATAAGATCTTTATATGGTAAATCTTTAAAATGGATTAAGCTTATGCAATATCTACTATCTATTCTATATCAATGCTCTACACAGTGGAATAAAACTTGATTGTGCTTGTTCATATTGCATCAAATTAATAATTTTTAAATATATTGCCTTTTTCATTAGGACATTATGCGTGATTGAAACTTAATGCTCTATGATCACTGACGAAAATGCAACATCATTTTCATCTATCAAGAAGAGGATGGAGAAGGATATTGATGAAGTTGGAAAGATTGCACATGGTGTTAAAACAAAAATAGAAAGCTATAAACAGAGATGTAATGAGACAGAGATAATGACTTGATGTTTTAGTAGATTTTAGTCCTGAAATTTCAAACATGAGGAATTTTTTATATGGTCTTGTTATTTGCATAACTTAGTATAGTTGAACAATACATTGAGTTTATGATTTTGAATTATAGTTGATGTATCAACACACTTTGATGTATGGTTGTTACTTATTATTATAGTTGATTATCAATACATTTTGTTTATGTTTTGAATTATATTGACTTGCTTGTTTATAGTACTTTTCTTTTAGTTTGATAATACAATGAATTTGTTTATTTTTTGAAATATTATAAATATTCGAATACAAATTAGATAAAAATTTGTATTAAATTTATATTTATTTTGTATGAAAACAATCTTATTTTGTAATTAGAAAAATAAAAAAATTCTATTTTACCTTACTGACGAATTTACAGACGGATTTTCTGTTTGTAATCAGAGTGTGAGATGATTTTCCAAAGTTCAAATTATAGACGGAAAATCCGTCTAAAAATTCGTTTGTAATTACAGACGAAAAATCCGTCTGAAAATCCATCTATAATTACAGACAGAAAATTCGTCTGAAAATCTATCTGTAATTACAGACGGAAAATCCGTCTGAAAATCAGCCTATAATTACAGACGAAAAATCCGTCGAAAAGTCCGTCGCCTTCAGGAAATGGATGGAGAATTTACAGAGGGAAAATCCGCCGTTAACTAGTAAAAATTCGTCCGTAATTTTTCGACGGAAAAAAATCTGTCGATAAATAATTTTCGACGAGGCTTTTACAGGGGGCAAAATCCGTCGATAATTTCGTTAGTAACCAAAAATTTCGTTATATTACTATTTCTATTGATAAAATTAAAAAAAAAAATATATATATATATATAATCTCAATCAAAATAAGACAATAATATATAAAAATTACTACTTACAGTTTTGTATCATGAAAAGGCTATTCGACGTTTTTTTCTATTTTCAAAATCATCTATAATTGAATTTGTGTCAAAAATAGCTGCTAATTCTTTTTCTATATAGATGACCAAATTGTCTGCAAGAAATTCATCAGCCATCTTACTTCGGAGTCTTGTCTTAACAATTTTCATTGCTGAAAAAGCTCTTTCTGTTGTTGCTGTAGACACTGGTAGAGTCAAAACAAGACGTATTAATCTATCAACCATGTGATAAGTTCTTGATTTTCCCGTTTCTTGCAACTTGTTGCACAATTCAGAAAGTGTACCAATGCCTTTCAAATGATTTGGTATATCATGCTGATAATGTTGCAACTGAGATTTCAAAATATTTAGCTCATTAGAAGGAAAGTCAAGGGGATAAAACTTCTCTGCTAACTTGCTGATTTCTTCAATATTGAATGATTTGAAATTGTCCTTAGGATCCAAAGCACAACTCAAAGTCAAAAGCTCTATTGTTTGCTCATTAAATCTACTATTCAACTCTTGTATTTGAGAGTCAATTGTTGCCAAGAATACATCTATTCGATAATGATGCTCAACTGTCACACTTGGTTGACGAGATCGACCTCTTCCAAAAACATATTGTGCACTCATATTAGGGACTTCAATTTCATGTTTTTCACAAAAATCTTTAACATTTGCAAAAAAATTGCACCATCCACCATCTCTTAATTGTTGAAGAAGTAACTTTGATGTAGAAACAATATGCATTGCATTAAGAATATCTTGAGATTGTTGTTGCAGTGCTTGGCAAAGGACATTAGTGATTCCCATAATCTCTTTCATCAAGTGCAAAGTGAAAACAAATTCAAATGACAATAATATTTTACTAACACCATAAGCCTCACCTCTTTGTGCATAAGTTGTCCCGTCTTCAATGATATTATTGAGAACAATATTGGTAGCAGTAAACATTTTTACCAAACTGCAAATAGAATTAAAGTGAGAGCTCCATCGAGTATCCCCAGCTCTTTGTAAAGTGCTTATTTGATTTGCACCTTTGCCTGTTTCTAATTCATTTTGAGCAACCAAGTTTGCATTTTCAATTGCTTGAGCTTCTTGTAATTGATCATGTCTTTTTGAAGAAGCACTAACAATAGTGACAATAGAGTTTAATTGAGTAAAAAATTCATGAATTTGAAGTACCTCTCTTGAAGCTGCCACCAATGCTAATTGTAACCTATGAGCAAAACAATGCACATAGTATGCTTGTGGAGAATCTTTAAGAAACAAAGCTTGCAAACCATTCCACTCACCCCGCATGTTGCTAGCACCATCATACCCTTGACCCCTAATATTTTCAACTTGGAGATTATAATGAGAAAGGACAGAAATCAATTCTTTCTTTAAAGTTGTTGCACAAGTATCAGTGACATGCACAAGATCAAAAAATCTCTCTTTAACAAAACCATCTAGAGTAACAAATCTCAAAACAATGGACATTTGCTCCTTTTTAGATTCATCTCTAGCTTCATCAACAATAATACAAAATTTGGCATCTCCAATCTCTTCTCTAATTGAATTTCTCACCTTAGTAGCAAGAATATGTAGAATTTCTTTTTGGACATCATTTGAAGTATACTTAGCATTTTTTGGAGCATTTTCCAAAACATTCTGTTTCACTCTTTCATTGTAAGATCCCAAAAATTTTAACATTTCCAAAAAGTTACCTCTGTTGCTTGAACTTTGGCTTTCATCATGTCCTCTGTATGCACAACCTTGAAATGTCAACCATCTAATGCAATTTATAGATGCTCCTAGTCGAATTCGATTCTTTTCAATTTCTTCTGATGTTTGCTTATGAAGAAGTCTGTCAATATGTTGTGATTGTTTCATCAAATCATCACATGATTTCAGCGCCTTATGATGGAATGAGTTAGGACCTTTGCCAATGTGATTCAAAAGAGCACATTCTTTTCCACTATTTACTTTCTTCCAATTCCTGAAACCATTCTCAATAAAAGCATTTGAACCCGTATTGATTGAAGGTTCCTTAGCAAAAAGAAAGCACGGAAAACAATATATAGCATCATCTTCTATAGAATATTCTAACCAAGATGGGAACAATTTAAACCATGAAGCTTGAAAGCGACGATGACTTTTATCACCAGAAAATGGATAATTATCAAGAATTGGCTGATTTGGCCCAACTTTAATATAAGCCCGACGGATTTCATCTCTTTTATTTGGAGGAAACTTCCAAATCATTGGTCGCATTCCAGGATCTCTTTCCAAACGAAAAACATCCAGTTGATTTGGAAGAAGTCGTGGACGCTTTGAGCTATTCAATGAAGAACTTGAAGTAATGAAATTTGATGACCCCTCAAGTATTGGAGTAGTAATAGTAGAAGCATCTTCATTCTCTTGATCTTTTCTTTTAAAAAATGTATCAATGGTTTTGAACTTACTCATAATTCAAATGGCCAAATAAGTTCCTATAATTTAAAATATATTTAGCAAAAAGTATAAATTTCAGTCTAAATCTTTATAAAATATAAAAATTATATTTCAATTTAAAATAAAATATTAAAATTCAGAACAATAATACTAACATCTTAGTATAAATAATATAAAATTGTAATTAAATAGTTAACTAATAAAAAAAACTAAATATACAAACTAACATATAATAACATAAACTTAATTAACAAATAATAATAAATTAACTAATTAAGTAAATAACTAAATATATAAAAAAGAATAAAAATAGAACCTTTTTTGAGAAAGAGGAGTGAAAAATCACTTGTTAAACTACTCTTTTTTTTTAATCTGCAAAAAACAAAAAAAAAGAGTTAAAAAGGTAAAATTGTAAAAGATAAGAAGATTTAAGAGATAAAGAAGAAGAAGAATAGAAAAAATTGTTACCTAAATTTTTTGAAAGCCAAGGTGGGAAGAGAGGGAGAGGAAGAGACCGGTTGTATGTTGAAAAATAGAAAAAGGGGATTGGGGAACTGATTAGTGATTATACGTTGGGAAATAAAAAAGAAATAAGGATTGGAAAATAGAAAAGGGATAGGAAATGGGCAGATGGGCTATTGGGCTGGGTTTTGTAGAAATTAAAAGTGAGAGGGGGAGGGGGATTGGAAAAGATAAAACAAAAAGAGAGGGGCTGAGAAATAAAAAAAAGGGGATCAGACTTTTTTTTTTTTTGAATAAAAGCTAAAATTTTGGGGGGGGCCATTGTCCCCCTTTCTTTATACCTACCTGCGCCCCTGTATATATATATATATATATATATATTGAATTTAATAATATAAGCACAAGCACAAAATTAAACTTACTCTGTCCATTATATGATATGATGATTAAGGTAAACTTTATCTTCATCAATAAGAAAAAAGAAATCATCTTTATTTATGTTGGCAAAATTAAAGCCAAGGAACAAAATCGATGACAAGAAAGTTTTGTCAAGGAAAATAAAGTCAGTCCCAAAGTTACTTTTGCAAAAGGTGCCATGACAAATATATTTATGCGACTACATATATATACAAGGCTCGACTATATATACTGCTATGGATTATACATATCGTGCGCGTACCATAAATTAAAGCCCTAATATAAAGCTTTTGTTTTCTTTTAATTATTTGGTAGATTCCTTGAGCCTTCTTGCATTGATAATTGTTCATTAATAGAAATGCATCTGGCCACTAGCAGTTTTATGCAATGAAATTAAAGCTTATGTTGGCCCCGAGTTAAATAAAGAAGTCATTTCAATAAAGTCAAGTTTATGCCTTTTCTTTCTTGGCATTACTGATTAAAAATTATATTAAAAGTTTTGTACTACTGAAACTATATTATTAGTAATAAATATTATATGTGCAAGGTAGCCTTTTTCATTATAAAATCGAAACGGTAATGACAACTTCACAAGAATTTTAAATATGCATTTTTGTTAGCCATAAAATTATTCGGTACATTTTTGGTAATTTATTTTAAATTAATAAACAACTTATTAGGAACTATAAGAGGTGCTATAGCCAAATAATAATTTCTTTTAATTTTTTTTTTTAAAATTTGATTTCAAACTATCATAAAAAATATTCAAAATCTAATAAAAAAATTCAAAATCTAAAACAAATATTTGAAACTATTTTAAAAATTTCAAAATCATTTTAAAAATTTCAAAATCATTTTAAAAATTTCTAATAACAAAAAATATCCGAAATGTAACAAAAAAAAACATCTATCCAACAACAAATAAAAAATATTTAAATAACGAGACATTAAAAATTATTGAAAAAAAAAACATTTAAAAACTAAGAAAAAAATATAAAAATATTAAAAAATCAAAAATCTAAAAAAATATATATATAAAACAGCTAAAACATATAAAAAAATTACATCCAAAATCTACAGAAAAAAAAAAACATTTAAAACAAGTAAAAAAATCATTCAAAATCTACAAGAAGAAAAAGGAGCGGAGGATGCACAGAAATGCAAAAGTACAAGATGCGAGCGATGGAAATGAGAATCGCGAGCGGCGAGAATGCGATAGACGAACGGCAAGGATGCGATCGGCGAGCGGCAAGCATGCGACAGGCACGGATCAAAAGGCGCGGCGATGCGGATGGTGGCATGGATAAACCTACAAAAATAGAGGATGCGAGAGATGGGAATGAGAGTCGCGAGCGAGCGGCAACGACGCGACAGGTGGACGGCGAAGATGCGAGTGGCATTGATCATATGGCGGTGCAACTGGGGAGTGGCGATGATGCAAGCAAGGAGGGGAAGGTAATGGGTGGAGATGAACGAAGAGCGGTGATGGACTTAAAGTGAGTGAGTGAGACTGCATGGCGAGAGGGGTGCGACGTTGAGATGAGCGGGGAGGACACAGCAACAGGAGTTGTAGGTTTTTTTAATTTTTGAGTGCATAAGTAGTTTTTTTAATTTAAAATTAGATTTTCTAACATTTATTATTAAACTTTTTTTTTATCATAATTAGCAGCAGTTAGCTGTATTCCTAGTTGGTTACTTATATATTTTCTAAATTAAAGCCCTAATATAAAGCTTTTGTTTTCTTTTAATTATTTGGTAGATTCCTTAAGCCTTCTTGCATTGATAATTGTTCAGTAATAAAAATGTATCTGGCCACTAGCTTTATGCAATGAAAGCTTATGTTGTCCCCAAGTTAAATAAAGAAGTCATTCCTATAAGAAATATTAACTTTTCAAGTGACATACCTACATAGAAACAAGTCAAACGACTATAGGAGCAAACAAAGTCAGATCTGTGAGCTGTGACACTTCGAAGAAAATTGTTAAAAGCTTACATATTGCGTTGTCGCTTAATGTATGTTGCACATATGTATGTCCCTAGGTTACGTTTTAAATGAATTTAACAGTTCAAAAGAAAAATTAATTTTTGACATTTTTGAGGAAAAAAAAATAGCATGTAATGTATGACTTTCATAGTAATTGTCATGAGAGACGTTTCCATAATATATAAATGATTATAAAACTGTTGGTACAAAAAAAGGATTTTGTTCGACAAAGAATTTTGTTCGACAAGAGGGCGTTTCGACTATCAAAAGTTTTGACTATAGAAGCAGAGACGGATAAACTGAAATCGAAGAAAGATGATACAAAGAGCGTTGAAGTCGAAAGGTAGTTATTGCCTTTTCTTAAGCAACAAGGCTTGATATTCAACCATCAAGACTGAGTGGAGAACATACATAGGTGCGAAACTTGAGAAGCAAGCTGAAAAAAACGTGGGATTTAAAGACCAAAAAAGATGTGGGTGTCAAAACCTGGAGATCAGAATTTTTGATGGTCAAGGCAAGGTCATGCCTGAGAAAAAGGAGGAGCTAAGATAGTGGACAACATGCTCCATGGCAAGTCTATCTCCATGATCTATAAATAGGAGAAAGTCAAAAGAGTTTGGAACTTCAATCAAGAAAACTAGATTATCACATAAACTCATAAAATTTTCAGTCTCGGCGACACAACGAAAGAACATGGAGTGCAAGTGCATGTGAGTGTTAGAAGTCAATTTTTAACTTGTTTTCTTTTTTTATTTGATTCATTTTTGTTTATTTTCTTTAAATTTTATTATTATTTTGCTTTGATCAAAATTTTACATTTTATTGTCTTCGTTATTTAATTACTTATTCCTTTGTTGCTTTTTTCATAATTCTGCCACTAGTAATTTTGACATAAAATTGCTTTGACACCATAATTAAGTAATTTCTGAGTCGAGCTCACTCTTTTTCATAGGAGTCACGTTACTTGAGATATTGATACAAGCTCGTTTTTCGACACTACATGTCTAAGTCGACCAAAAAACGAGTGAAACAAATTGGCACGGAACTTTGGGTTAGATTTATGTCAAGCTGTGTATGCAGTTATGTAGTGGTAAGTTAATCATGACGGAAAGAACTTCAACTTCGACGGATACATTGAATAATGATAGTGAAAATTCCACTAGAGGCCCTAAAATAGAGGCAGTCCCTTCGACCAGTTTTTCGAGCCAACGATCGACAGAAGGTATTCCAACGGTCATACCCGTCACATGGCCTCCATATGAACTACCTCTAAATCATTCACCACCTTTGGAGAATCCCAATGCTATATATGTTGGAGGTATTAAGACTATAAGAAATAATCCTTTGTATAATCCAACACCTCCCTCATGATATCCTCCAATGGGTACACACAATCAATATTACCCTTACATGACAAATTATAATGCCTATCAACCCTTAATAATCAACCCTCCATATCTTGGATTTGTTCCCATGCCACAATCAATTCCTACGGTGTCGAATGTCATTTCGACACAGGGTGTAGGAGCTCCTAGAGTGTCGATATGAGGGACCCATACTTCAATATTCTTGGAGATGTCAAGCCAGATCCCTATAGGACATCTTCACTTAATACATTCAAATTTTTAGCTGTATTTAGACAACAAATCAAGGATAGCCATCATGATCTAGTAAATATGCTGACACAATAGATGGCTACAGTATTAACTCCAATGTTAGAAAATAACAATGCTAGAATAAAGCAAGTTGCTCGACGAGTCGATCATATTGCCGGAGCAATTAATCAACCATTAGCCAACCTTTTGGGAGAGTTCATGTTAATGATCCTCCTTTCATTTTGAATAGAGAAGATTATTCAAATAGGATATTGAACGAAGCTAGAGCAAACAATGCTGCTCAAGCTTATGGTCGAAATATAACTCAAGTTGTTGAACAAATCTTCAATAGAGCAAAAGTGAATATTGGGGTAACCTTACTTTATATCCCTTTTTCCAGAGTATGTCTTGCAAGCTGAACTCCCAAGGGGTGTCAAAATTCCCAAATCCCTGATGACAAGTCATCTTAGGCTAGTTTCTCAAGCCTTTTTCATCTATTTTACTTAGTTTTCATGTATTTCTTAGGCAATAAGTAAGTGTTTGGATGAAAAATTCATGCTTGTCTTGATTCAATCAAACATTGTTAATTTTATGCATTTTCATGAGATTTATGCAAAGAATTGTTTGATGCTATGAATGATGCATTATCTTGTGATTATGGCAATACTTTGATGTATTTTGTTTGGTTGATGATAGGTAAGAAGAAGCAAAGGAAGGGCAGAGAAGAAGAAGAGCAAGCAACGTTGGTGGCCAAAGTTGGCTCACCAACGTTGCCAAAAACGTTGCTCTTGAGACAGCCTGACTGTGCCTTCTTCAAACAAGCATAACTTGAGTTGCATATGTTCAATTGAGGTAATTCTAGTTGGGTTAGAAAGATGACATTCAGAACATTCCAACCATATATAGTAGTCTATAATGGCCATGAAATAGGCAACATTGATAAGAGGACAAAGTGACATTCCAAGGCTTGTTGGCAACACTATATGTAAAATTTGGGTGCCAACGTTGGAAGGAACGTTGGTGAACCAACGTTACCTCCAACGCTTGTGATAGTGTTCATTTTTGGAGCTAAAAGATTTTGAGCGATGCGTACGTGTCAATTACGCGTACGCGTGGAAGTGTATTTCTCGCGTAACCGTGAACTACGAGCACGCGTGAAATGGCAAAATTGACCATTCACGTGTACGCGTGGGTCACACGTACGCGTGAAAAAGTCAACATTGGAGGGAACGGTGGTGATCAAATGCTACCTCCAACATCTGCGACAAGAAGCCCAAATTTGGATTTGAAAAATTTGCATCGACGCGTACGCGTGAGGCATGTGTACGCATGGATGTAGATTTTGGCTAGACACGCAAACGCGTGAGCAATGTACATGCGCAAAACGCTGTCCACGCGTACGCGTCGATGAAAAAAATGTTGGTACACCAACGTTGAGTCAAACGTTGGTGCAAACGCTCATTCTTTTCAAATCCTTTTTCAAGGTAACGTTTGACTCAACGTTCTCTTGCAAACATTAAGGCCAACGTTGACATCAGCATCAGTAAAAATTGGCACCCATGCAGATAAAAAACATGACTTGCCAATTGCCCTCTTCAACATCACTGAGACCCATTCTTGCTTTCTTCAACAAGGCCAAGGCCACACATCCAAGTACAATGCAGAACCAATTGAAGAAGAGAAGAAGAGTATAAGTAGGAGGCTCTCTGGTAGAATTGAGGAGGCTTGCGTAGTAGGAGTAGGAGTAGGATAGAAGGCTCTGGTAGAGAGCTTAGCTTAGAATTTCTTTTCTCTTTGCTACACTTTTACATTTCCATTGTATTAAATTTAGTTCAATTTTATGAAATTTCCATTTCTACACTTCTCTTTTATAATTTACCTTTCTACAAGTTTACATTTCTGTTCATATTGAGTTTGATTTACTTTCCTGCAATTTAATTTTCCTACAAGTGTTCTTAGAGCAATGATCAATTGAACCCCAATTCATTAGGGGAAAGAGCTCTATTTTAATTCACATGATTAAATGAACATCTTCTTCTTCTCAATTCATCTAGATAGCTAAGAAATAACTTCTATTTTGATTGAGATCCATTCACTCTGGAAGGGGGTTTGAATCTGTGAATTTCCATGTGAGCCTCGGAAGGGGAATCATGGAAATTAGAACTGAAGCTCTGTTTCTCACAACTCCCTTGATCAACACCATTCGGGAGGAATTGAGATCTTGAGAGTCTGTGTGGCTTATGGATGAGACAAAATGCTTAACCTCTTCTCATGAAAATTGGATCAAGGAATTGGCAAGATTGATTGTGATTAGAGAGATTGGGTTGCCAAGGAATTGGGATCTAATCAATTTCAATCTTTCAGAGATCTACTCATATGATCGAGAAAGGAATTGAGACCCATTTGATTCATTGTGGACTATGATATCTCCGATCCCTAATGAATTTTTCTTTCTGTTAATTGTCCTTGAGTTCATTTTGAGTACTTTGGTTTACTGTCTCCTTAATTTCCCTACACCCAAAGCCCTTTACCTTTCCTGCAAATTACTTTTCATGCAATTTAAGTTTCTGTCAATTTACATTCTGCACTTTAACTTTCCAGCAATTTATATTCTGTTTGATCAAACTTCACTCAATTCATCAATATTCGCTTAACTAGACTAATCACTTCACTAAAATTGCTTGATCCATCAATCCCTGTGGAATCGACCTCACTCTTGTGAGTTATTATTTGATGCGACCTGGTATACTTGCCGGTTAGTTTGTGTGGAATCTAATTTTCACCCATAAATCCATCACTAAGTTTGCAAGTGAGATTAGAAAGTCGACAGTCGAGCACATCACTCGATATTCAGTCTAAATAGGCGAGTTGGCTAATAATGGATATTTGAAAATGAGATATTTTCTTTCTTCACTATCAAAGAACGCTTTACTCGGTTTTCAAATCTACAACCTAATTTGATCCATAACTGGGTTCGGTTAGAAAGAAGTTTCCATGATCAATTTTTTAGAGGTTTAATGAAGCTGACTTTATCTGATATGTTCACAGTAAAAAGAGAAAAAACCGAGTCTATCGATGACTATCTTATACTGTTCAAGAATATGAGAAACAAATATTTCACCCCTATTCCTAAACCAACCAGAAATAGTCAAGATGGCTATCAATGGCCTTGATTTCAATATTTGAATGAAATTAGTAAATTAACAGTTCCTCGACTTGGCTTAGTTGGCTGATAAGGTTCAGCAAATAGAAAATCTAAATAAAGAAAAGGAAGAACTAGAGTCGAACAAAAGAAAACCCTTTTTTAATAAAAAGGTTAACTATGTTAACTGCATGAGTGAAGAAGAGTCGAACAATAAATCTGTTTTTGCTGCAGAATTAAAAGATGGACCTCTTTATGTGTGTCAATCCCTCAATCCAGCAAAAGATATGACTCCTTTATCAGGAGAAAAGACTCACTCGTTTAACCTAACAAAAGCTGAACTGATCTTCAATATGCTGTTAAAAGATAAGCAACTTGTACTACCTGAAGGGAAAAGAATGCCATCGATTTCTGAAATTAGAAATAAGAAGTCTTGTAAATTCCATCAAGCTTCTAGACATTATACTAACAATTGTGTTTGTTTCAGAAATTTGATACAGAAGGCTATTGACAAAGGTCGACTAAAGTTTGCTGATAAACCTGATATAAAGGTAGATTCTGATCCCTTCCAAGTCACATTGAACTTTCCTGAAATAGAAGAAGTTGCATTTACTATAACACCCTACCACACAGAGCCTTACGCTTAACTCGTAAAGTAGAGGTGGTGAGGTATTATGGCCTCTAAAAGAAAGAGACGTATATAAATATAGTTGAAAGAATTCATATCTAGGAACCTTGAGGAAGAAGCTAAATAAAAGCAAAAATAGAAAATCATATTACACTCACAAAGATATGCGTAAGCTGGATAAACGAGATCAAAAGGAAAGATAACACATATATATATAAAGACTGGAGTTCCAAAGATATAACTATCAAGCTCCAAACTCGACCTGCGAAACCAAGGCTGGCCAGAGTACACACACACACACACACACACACACACACATATATATATATAACCCGAAGTTATCCCACAAAGAATCTACGTACATATGCACATAGCCAAAACAAGTAATATAACAACCCAAAAGTGACATCTTTGCTTAGAAAGATAATCTCCAGATGCTCAACGAGGTATCTCTCGACCTGCATATGAAAAATAACAATATATATATGGAATGAGAACTGGAGATTCTTAGCATGGTAAAGGTGCCCACATAGTTAATATAAAAAGTCCCGGAAAAGCCAGAGGCATTCCTAGAACTCTGACACTCAGAAATTAAAGTTAAAATTAATATTAGTTCTAAACCAGAAGGTTTTGTATCTAACTACGGGGTTCCTAGCTCTAAGCTAATTCTTTGTCTTTATCTCCCTCAAACCTCCTAAACATCGGTGGAACAACCCTCATTACTCCTTCGTCATATGAGGGGTCTATCAGATACATACACAAACAAGCCAAACAAAGAAATTACATATAGAATTAAGATACTACAAGTAAAAAAGTAGCAGATAAACATGACAAAATAGTTAGGAAAACCAAAACAAATGCACACTCAATCAAAAGATTCAAATGCATATGATGTATGCATGTCCTATGGCTGTTGAGCTTAACTGTTGGTTATACAGCCAACCCGACATATCCTGGTAGATAACCTTAGACTGTCTCTCTGTGCATACATCCCCAAGCTCAACAATATCCATGGAAAAATCCCAAGCTCATCCATGAGGGAGATAAGCACCCCAAGCTCAAATTTTTGTATATATGCATGCCCATGGCAGAACTCGGGGAGTTAAAGTGCCTGCTCATATCGTGCAACAAAAAGTCAACAATTTATCTCAATATGTACAAGCCACATAGATATTTAAATCATTATTTCTCAATGTCAACATCATCAACAATTTACATATCATTTCATCTCAAATTCATCATTGTTATGAATCACATATCATTTAGCATTCATCACTTCTTTGCCTTAATAATTTCAACCACTCACTTCTCAATCTCCTTCTCAATTTTCTACTTGACTTATTCAACACATTTGCCCTTGTTTTGAAGCTTAAAAACTTACTAACGGATCATAATAGTGGATGATAGTTCAAAAATTGTGAATTTTCATCAAAATAGTGGTTTCGAAGGTTTGCAAGCTTGGCGGAATGGTAAAACAATTAAACAAAGTTTTAGTGTAAAACAAGACATCGTGCGTACACATAGTTGTGTGCGTATGCACGCACCAGACAATTTTTTCAGCGTGTTCGTACGCATCATAGTGTCCATATGCACAACTTACAAAATCCCTAGGGTGTGCGTACGTACACCCCCTCGTGCGTACACACGAGTCTCTACTTTGCTCCGGTCCAAGTGTGCGCACGATAGTGTGCATACACATGCATACCAGACTTCCTGGTTTTTAACACTTTCTGTAGAATCCTATTTTTAGGCACAAACTTCGAGCGCGCAAAACTTTTTCATTGAAAATTATTTTTAGTCTGTTCTTCGAAGGTCATAAACTTCAGAAATCTAATTTTTATTCGAAATAAGTTTTATAAGAGTTGGGGTTCTGGAAGCAAAGTTATAACCTGCCAAAGTTGGTCCAAAAATCAATTTTTACCAAAAGTTCCTAAAACTCTAATTTTCCAAATCCTCAATTGAAAATCAACTCAACTATAACCAAAAATCAATACTAATTACCTCCATCCTTCCTCAACTACTCCACCCCTAATTACTCAATTCAATTCACAATCCACATTCATAATTATCACCAATCCTCACCAACATCAACAATGATAATCAAATCATATTCCATCACATGTCAACATACAAATTCATTCAACAATTCCCATGTATGATCACTAAGCACTAACAATTCACATAGTTTAACTTATCCTATGGTCAACAAGCCTAACTTTTCATGTAACATTTTACACTAACTATGAGAAATCAAAATCATACCTTGGCCGATTCCTTCCTAAGTACGAAACACCTCAAAAACCTCTCCTTCCACAAGCTCTAAGTCTCCAAACACCAATTCCACATGCTCAACCATCAGAACTTCATTCTGAACCACCAATTAGACTCCAAATAAAAAAGAAACACAATCTAATTCATACAATATCACTATAATCAACATAAGTTTCATTAATCCAACAATTCACAAAAGTTTAATAGTTTTTTACCGTATCCACGGGTGCTATGGATGAAACCCAGTGATTATCCGTTGCTAGAGTTCACTTAAACTATTAAAATTATTCAATTTCTCAATGCTAAAACTCTAAATTTTCAAAATTTAAGAGGAGAAATCTGGGTGAGAAAATGAAATTTTCTTACTACTTTGTTCTGATGGATTTGAAGAGAATTTCAAGATGCATGCATGGTCATTGACGGCTTGTCAATCAAAGTTCCAGATTGAGAGATATAGAGGATTGAAGTTGGAAAAGGTTTAGGGGTTAGAGTTCCCACCTACAATCTCTCTTCTTCTCTAAAATTTTCTAAACTATAAAATTTAATTTTTTAATTTTTTGAATAATAATTAATTTATTAGCTAATTATTTATTAATTTTTTGGGGTTTAAATTTATAGTCAATATGGCTTTTGTCAAACCTATGAAGAAAGATGAGCCGTTTAAATTGGACATGTTTGAACATGAAAAGTCCATTTACCCAAAAGCAGGAGAATATCTGTTAGACTTCTTGTTGAGACAAAGAGAGGAAGAAGAAAATATGGCAAGATGCCCGCGATGTAGTGCCCTGTTCGACACTTCAGTTGCTAAAACTTTTGACTCGTATAAAAAGAGAAGAGAGTGTGTCCATCAGCAAGAATTAAGACAAGCTCGACTGAAGCACTGGATTAAAGGTCGAGAGTCTGCAGTTGTTCCTATCAAACAACACATGCGCGCAGTGGTGACAGTCGACCAGAAACCCCCAAGGGGTGTCGAGTCGAACTAGAGTTCTTCCATCTAATCTATAGAAGAACAAATGGGTTTAGAACAATGCCCCAAATTACTCTAGGAATTATAGTTTTAATATTCTTATGGGAGGTTTTGAAAATTGCTCTGACTTCTACCTTGTGTATCCTAGTTTTCCTCAACTGGTTGTAGACCAACAGCAACTTGAATAATAGGCGTGTGTCGAGTAACTAAAGGAATTAAAAGATAAAGTAAGTTGAGTATCAAAATTATTCCTATGAAAGTACTTAGTATTTGGAAAAAATATTTCTTTATATTTACCTCTGGTTTTCTTAGATACTATCAGTGCAAGAAAGAAGACCAGATTTGAAAGGGCTTGATCAACACATATACAATGGGCAGAAAAGTACTTTGACCACTATGCATAAAAATCAGAATTTGAGAAAAAACAACTACCGATATTCAGACATTGGTATTAAGTCGATATTCATTGGTGGTTCATCTCCAACATTTTGTCAAACTCTTTTGTATCCGACACTTTATAGTGAATCTTTTGAGCCGCAGGGTCGAGAGACAAAGGAGAAGGTAAGACTTGGGCAAAGCCAAATTGTTGAGCTACATATTGAGGTGAATAAACAACTAATTTCTTTTTGAGAGCCCATGTCGACTCATGAGGTTAGCCGACAGGGAGAATTGGAGGAGTTAAGATCCTAGCCCACATATCATCGACTGTTGCTTAGTTTTTTTGCTGGAAGCTAGTAAAAGAGTTAAGGCATGAAACAGAACCAGGTCAAAATGTGAATGGATTTGGGAAATAAGAAATATTTTTATCTTCATTGATGTTAAATAGAACCCTAACAAAGTGTCAAAAAGCACCAATGGGAGACATGGTTTTTGGTTTTATCCGAGAAAACTGGAAAAGGCAAATACCGTTAATTAGAGTGTTAGGAACTTTTGAGCCAGAGGTTGTGAGATGAGGTTCAAGAACATCTTTGAACCATAAATTTACAACCCAAAAGGGACCAAAAGGATTTATTGAAGGATTCCCTTAACGAATTTCATCAACAATCAAAGAAAGAGTTTCATAAAGTTGACACAAGATCAAGGCAGGAAGGTCAATGAGTTTTTTCTGATGGAGCACAATGGCCAGGGGCAAGTAGTTTATCTTTTTAATTTGGACTGACTTAGAGCAGAAAACAAAAAGAATTGAGTAGTAAGAGAAAAGTTACATGTTCACTATCAGAAAATGGATCTTCGTCAGAACTTATATTGTTTTGAATGATGCTTGATATGGAATTCGAATCAAAGTTGATATTAAATCATCTTTAGGACAATCGGTCCACCATGACACGAATTGACCATCAACTAGTAAACCGGTCAGAGTCAAAATGTCCATCAGAGTTAGACCCATTATTCCATAAAAAAATAAAAGTTATTAGTGGTAGGGCACCAGAAGTACAGACTAGCCCCTAGTAAAGGAGCAATATAAGAGAGATCAAAGGTAGCTAATTCTAAGGTATGCACAATATTTAGTGATTCTCAAATCGACTTATATGTAGGTGTGAGTTAAGATATCCAGGTCGAAAAAAGAAGACTCAAATTCCTAGGGGGAGCAGTTCTAAAAATTCAACCAACAAAGTATGAAGCATTGACATTTTTGCAGAAAACCAATGATAAATGCTCTGATGGTGATGGAAAGAAAGAAGAAACAGAATCAATTTGTTATTGGGTTGCCAAAGGACCTAAGAAGGAATACAATACTCCATTAACTGAGAATGACAGAAATACTTGGCGACACCAGAAATTATAGGTTTCTGCATTTGGGTTTGGGGCTCTCAAAACTCCATCTTCATCATATAAATGCGCTATTTTAGCCACTAATGGAGGAAGAGGAATGACTTTATCTCCTTTGCAAGAATGAGAAACGGCGGCCATGGGTGCTGAAGAAGAGAATGCGATGATGATGGTTGGCGTAGAAGTTGAATGAAAGAGCAATTGAGAAACTGCAGAAGGCATGTCGCTCAGAGAGAAAAGGATTATGGTTTTCAAGAAGCAAGTTTCTTGAAAATTGGGGATGATTTGATTTAATTTGAGAAGCAATGGTGGAATCATCTATTAAAAGAACAAGTCATTAAAACCCAAGGGACATTATGTGTTCTTAGAAAAGTGCGCGTCATTTTAAATGATGCGTAATTGTCCTTTCAAATTTTGAGAATTTGAAAAGGCTGCATGTGTTTGGCACGAGAAATATTAAAACTTGTATTTTTGAACAAACTAATAAGTTTTAAAGGGGTAATTTGTTAGTACAAAAAAAAGATTTTACTCGACAAGAGGGTGTTTCGACTACCAAAGATTTCGACTATAGAAGTCGAGACGGGTAATCTGAAATCAAAGAAAGATGGTACAAAGAGTGTAGAAGTGAAAAGGTAGTTATTGCTTTTCTTGAGCATCAAAACTTGCTACTCGACCGTCAAGACTGAGTGGAAAATATGGATGCGAAATTTAAGGAGCAAATTAAAGAAATGTGGGATTTGAAGACCAAGGAAGACGTGAGGGTCAAAATCTGTAGATCAGGATTCTTCATGGTCAAGGTAAGGTCATGGTTGAGAAAAATGAGGAGGTAAGATAGTGGACAATATGCTCCATGGCAAGTCTATCTCTATGGTATATAAATAGGAGAAACTTAAAAGAGTTAGGGGACTTCAATCAAAAACACTAGATAATCATTACATAAACTCATAAAATTTTCAATCTCCGCGACGCAATGGAAGAACATGGAGTACAAGTGCATGTGAGTGTCAGAAATCAATTTTTAACTTGTTTTCTTTTGTTTATTTGATTCATTTTCGTTTATTTTCTTTGCATTTTATTATTATTTTGCTTTAATCAATATTTATATTTTCGTTGTCTTCTTTATTAAATTATTTATTCCTTTGTTAATTGATTTTTTTATAATTCTATCACTAGTAATTTTAATATAAAATTGCTTTAATATCGTAATTAAATAATTCTCGAATCGAATTTATTATTTTTTTTCAGAAGAGTTATATCTATTCTTCAATACTTAAGATCTTGATATAAACTCATTTTGATATCATCTATCGATGTCAACCAAAACATGAGTGAAACAAAAACATTTTAACATTTTGTGCTACTGACGCTATATTATTAGTAATAATATCATGTGTACAACGTAGCCTTTTTCATTCTAAAATCGAAATGGTCATGACAACCTGACAAGAATTCCAGATATATACCTGCATGTATTTGCAAGGAAATTTCGGTCTATATACATGGTGTATATTTTATACTTATAAACACATGTCCACTACTATCTCAACAATAAAAGTAGTGGTGGGGAAAAAGAATACATGCATGCAAAAGCATAGAAATTTCGGTCTATATGGTGGCTTTTTAATTCTAAACTCAAATAATAAAGGGTAAGAAATATCTTTGGTACTCTTGCATTGAATAAATTTGGGGATATTAATTAAATATTATGAGCTATTTTTTCCCAACAATAATCGACTGAATTTTTTCCCCTTAAATCTCTTTCTTTTTTTTTATGTATAATAGCAACCATAATCCTTCAATTATTTCTTTTGTTGTTATGTTAGTCACAATCGCTTAAAAGTGCCTTTGGTTTAGTTTGTATGTTTATTTTTTATTTTTATTTTTATTTTTATTGTAAGTGTAAACAAAACATTAAATTAAAAAAATCAAGATTTCATTGTTTTTACAATTTTTTATACAAAATTTTTAAAACAAAAATATTAAAATTAAAAAGAAAAATAAAAAGAATACAAACCTAACTCACCTTTAGCCATTGTCATTTGTCGTTCCACTATTTTCAGTATTTTGTAATAAGTTTTAGAACATATCCCATGCTTTATTTCAATTTTATTTTATTTTAGGTTTTACAAAATATTATATTAGTATTTGTGAAACACACGTCATAAAAAATGATTTGAAAATAAAGACAAGATTTATCACTTTAATATTTAATTTTAATTTATTTTAAATTTATATAAGCTGACAAAATTTAATTAGTTCTTCAATAAAGTAAAATCATCTTTTCAAAGTAAGATCGATCTTATTTCATCCATCATGTTTAAAGCAAAATAAAATTTAAAATCATTTCACTTCATGGACATATCATATTTGAAACTCCATAAATGCTCTCCTTGGAGGAGTTGCTCTATGGACTTCAAAAGAAAGCGCACCCACTTTAGGCCTTCATCAACCTTAGTGGAATTGTCAAAGATTCATTCAACATGCTCAACAACCAAAGAAAGACTTATGTTATATGAGTAGCAGTCATCAGAAGACGGAATGAAAAGAATATGCGACATGCATGGGACACTTATTGATCCCTTTACTTGAACTATATATATATGTAGGAGAGTAAGCCAACACAAATAATACTCCAACAACCAGTAAAAAAAATTGGCAATCATTAACCACTATATATATGGAGGAGGAAGTTGTTGAAGTGATGAAGAAGAGTAGCAGAGCCTCTCCGGCCATGTCTTCTACTACTCATGTGCATTCTCCATCCATGGTGGATTCGGCACCCAAAACTCCTAAAAGCCCGTTTGCAACTCGTTTTATGAACACTCCCTTGGCCAGCCCCATGAAGAAGGCCTTTGAAAACATACACGGTTACTTGGAAGAAGTTGGGCGCTTCACTAAGCTTGACCATCAAGATGCCTGGCTTCCTATCACCGAGTCGAGAAAGGGAAACGCATATTATGCTGCGTTTCACATTCTCAGCTCGGGAATTGGATTCCAGGCCCTTGTTCTTCCCTTGGCCTTCACTAATCTAGGATGGTGGGTTTTCATGTTACCTTATAAATTTCTGCTGTGGTTATTTATATTGTAAATACCGTTAAAAAAAAGGAAAAACTACATAACCAATAAAACTCAACCTTTATTCAGTTAATGATTATGATCCATTTAAATGAATGTAAGAAACACATTTGTTGCATATTTCCGTGATATAATAGTACTGTGAACAACAATTTAAGACTGTGTCGTATATGTTGATGCAGGATTTGGGGAATCATATGTTTGTGTGGGGCTTTCATGTGGCAGCTCTACACGCTATGGTTACTAATTCAGCTCCACGAATCGGAGAGTGGGGTGCGCCATAGCAGGTACCTCAAGCTTGCAATGGCAGCATTTGGTAAGCACTAAGCACAGTTATATTAGCTTTTTAGCGCACTAAATTTTATTTAATTTATTATTTATTCTGAGAGTTGTAAAGGGTTGGCAATGGGTAGGGTTGGTAGAATTTAGACTCTATTCTAATCCTATTTGAGGGTTGAAATTTTTTTTAAAATTTTACCCTATGTTACCGATGGTTGAGAATTTCTCAACCCTAACCCTACCCGCACCTTAAAGTTTTAAATCCTATCCTACCCGATTCTATCGGTAGAAAAATAAAAAATTTTAACAAAATATAAATTCAACCATTCTAAATTTCATACATATTAATAAAATATAAAATAAAAAATTAAGTTCAAATTAAAATTAAAAATATAAAATCTTAAAGAAATTTAACATAAAATTACAAATAATATGATTATCAACTAATTTAGTGGTTACTTCAAGTTTTTATAAGAAAAATATTGTGGGTTCAACGCTCATTTTCTTCACTACATACATAACTTTTACATATATATTATATAATATATTAGGAGTGCAGATAGGATAGGGTAGGATAGAGTATACCCTGAACCTGTACCCTACCCTACCCGCAAGCGAACTCACACCGCACCTATCCGAACGGATTGGTCCGAGTTGAGTACCCGTAGGTAGGGTATAGATTTCCAGCCCTAAGTTGTAGTCTTGTAGATCTTTGTTAAGTACCTATATATAATATACTTGAAACTATAAACTTTTATTTTATTTTTTTATCAGTCATATATAGTTGAACCTTTTTCTCTTCTTGAAGAAAAAAGAGTTTTGTTGTGGTATTTAATTATCCGTACATCTATTTAAAACTCTGCAAGTAAGGGGTACTTTAGCATCCACCAAAGTTCATTATAAGAAGTATTATTTTGAATAAAATTTCAGGAGTAATAATGCAATATTTAATGGCTTGTACTCAATTATATAAACTGTTCAGATTAAATGACACACATGTTGATGTTATGAACGAAATTGCAGGAGAGAAGCTAGGAAAATTGCTGGCACTGTTCCCAATCATGTACCTATCGGGTGGGACGTGTGTGACCCTCATCATGATCGGAGGTGGCACCGTGAAGATATTCTTTCAGATTGTGTGTGGAGAGGGATGCACCCTAAGCCCACTCAGCACCACAGAGTGGTATTTGGTGTTTACTTGCACGGCCATTTTGCTTGCTCAACTTCCCAACCTCAATTCAATTGCAGGGGTTTCACTTATTGGAGCCATCACTGCTGTGGCTTATTGTGCTCTCATATGGATTGTATCTATGGTCAAAGGCACCCTCCCTCATGTATCCTATGATCCACCAAAGGGTCCATCAGAGTTCACTAGCACTTTTTGTGTGTGCAATGCTCTTGGCATTATAGCATTTGCTTTCAGGGGTCACAATCTTGTATTAGAAATACAGGTAATGTTTAAAAGAACATACCTTCTCCGTTTGTTAAATATCAAGATCGCTACTGACATGTAAATGTTTTCTTGTTAAGATAATAACTAAAATGTTGACACGTGTTATGTTAAGTAGTTTACTCAAATATGTCAAATCATATAATAATTCTCACTATCATCTTCATATTAAGACATTTTTCATGCGATACAAAGTACAATTAAGTGTCATTGTTGCAGGGGACAATGCCTTCGGATGCTCAACAACCTTCCCGTTTGGCCATGTGGAGAGGTTGCATGTTTGCCTATCTAATAATTGCCTTATGTTTGTTTCCCCTTGCCATCGGAGGTTATTGGGCTTACGGAAATTCAGTAAGTGCATCCTACAATCTCATTCAATAATAATAGCTCATGTTTCCAATGACTGGCTTAACAATAGACCAATAGATAAAATAAATAAATGATGGCGTGATCTTTGAAATCAGATACCTCCCGACCAAGGGATGTTGAGTGCCTTGTACAAGTTCCACCAACATGATACATCAAAGTTGATCATCGCTTTGACAAGCTTGCTGGTCGTCATCAACAGCCTCAGTTCCTTCCAAATCTATGCAATGCCAGTGTTTGACAATTTGGAATCAAGGTACACAATCATAAAGAACAGGCCTTGCCCCAGGTGGCTAAGAATGGCCTTGAGGGGATTCTTTGGATGCTTCGCCTTTTTCATCGCCGTAGCTTTACCCTTTCTGCGAAGTTTGGCAGGTCTTATCGGAGGCATTGCCCTGCCTATAACACTAGCTTACCCCTGTTTCATGTGGGTAGAGATTAAGAAACCAAAGATTTATAGCATAAATTGGTGTCTAAATTGGACGCTAGGAATACTTGGTATGGTTCTTAGTGTAATGGTTGTCACAGGAGCCATTTGGAGCATAGTGGCTCAGGGAATAAAATTCCACTTCTTCAATCCACAGTAAGAACATGAAATGTACCACCTCCCAGGATGCATGGCCAAGCATGCAGAGCTAACATTTGGGATGTTCCCAATGGCCGTTACAGATAAATTTCGAGAATCATTATACAATCATGGGAAAACATCATTCCAGATGTTGGAAGTAGAATAAACTTAATATTTGGCATCGCCCTACAAATATTACATTACGAAATCACAATCTGAGACAGGTCATGAAACAGACAAGCATAATTTCACTTCTATTCTTCATATATGGCCAACAAACCAGAAATCAACCTAGCAAAGCTCCAACCTTAGTTACCTTACTGAAAAATAATACACCTCTAAAACTCAACTGTCTAGCACACATGTTGTCATTACACAAGAAATCATCTGATGGTATTTTAACTTCCCAATGTAAGACTTACAAGGGGTCAAAAGCTCAATAGTAACTTGCATTAGTAGCACTTTGTATACAGAAACGTGAAAAGAAAAATGAAATGCAAATATATAGATACTTGATGATACCCTAGCACTACTAAGTTACACCATCTCCCATAGTGATCTACATCAGCAAGTTGGATAAGCACATGTTGACACAAGATCGTCAATTATGTACTTGTTTGACTTGCTATAGGTTGAATCAAGAGTTACACAAATCCAATTATGAATATGAAGCTGAATCAATGGAAATGGTCAAGAATGGCCATGATCCCTACTCCAGGAAAAGGAGAGAAGGGACAACAGGAAACATGCCAAAGATCAAGACTTGACACCATTTTACATTGACAACGGGAGAAGCATTCTTCGTTTCTTTCTCCTTGCTAGTCTTACTTGCTTTGTAATTTTCATGCATAAAAGCAACAACACCGTAATACAAACTAATATAAAAGCAAGCCGGATGTGCTTAAAGTACAACGAGACTACTGAAAAAACCAGGAAAGCTAAAATAACAAGTTCCCATATTACAAAGACCACGACATCCACCCTGTGTCACAATAAAGAAGAAACGAAAGGCATCAATATCATCATATAATGCTATGTGGGAAAAAGAATTGCATTGGTAAACAAACAGCAATTATCCGGTTAAAAATCTCTAAAAACGCAGATATTATATGTTTTCACTTTTCAACCCACATCCTCCATACTACAACGTTTCTTAAGTGCAAAAGGTAAAACATGATTGTAGGTTTACAATTTGCAAATTGCAAATGGCTGAACAATCATAATAAGCATTTTCGTTACATAACTCAAGCTTGCAGCTTCCTAAAAAACTGGGTAAAACTAATCTTAACTCTAGAGTCTCCTTTAGAGAACCTATTATATAATCTTTCCATATAAAGTTCACCAAAAAAAGGCAGTCCAATGCACAAGCATCCCGCATTAACACATGGTCTGTGAAGAACCGCACCCAAAGGATATATAATAGACAACCTATCCTAATAATTACATCCGTAGCAACCTACCTGGAGACAACTCAAGCGTTGCTCCAAGACTCCCCTTCATAAAGTTTACTAATCCGTACCATATTTTAGAGAAAGCCCATTTTTCAATAGCAGGCACAACCAAAACGATCCCCAAATCAAGATGTTAAATTGAACAGAAGATGGGCACGTGCCCTGTGAACAATTTGAATAAAGATTCAAATAAAACGCCCAACTGAATTTCCCTGCATCAGCCTGATGATTTATTTTGTTATAACTTAATAATAAATTCTCCCTATCCAAATCATATTAGGAACAGTTTCCGGCGTAATCGCAACCAATTTTTTTAATTTAAAAAACATGAATTAAGGGAAAAGCAGCAAAACGCATTGGAGCTAAACAGGAAATCAGAAGATATTCAAGTAAGCGGTTGAAATAAGAAAATGACAATTGGTGTTTTGATTGCGAGTTACACCATATGTGCAATTATTGCGAGGCACAAACAACAAACAGGGAAAAAGAAAGGAGTTTTGATTATAACAGGCAAAATAATCATAATTTATAAATATATTTATTTTGAAAATTTAGAAAAGAAAAAAAAAAGAATGTTGGGTGTTGGCATACCTGGAAGAGGCGAGATTAGAAGAAGTAGAAGAGAAGAACGAGACAGAGGCCCAGTCATGCTTGGATCGAATCTGATACTCCCTTAGCTGCTCCGCCAGATTCGATCGTGTAATCATGGTACCTTCTCTCCTTCTCTCGTTCTCCTCTCTCAAAGCTCTGATTCTCTCTCTCTCTCTCTCTCTCTCAAACGAGAACGATGACTATGGCGACCTCCCCTTCTTTTGGTCTCCTTTTTCTCTGCAGAGCCAAAAAACTGATGGAGTTTGATTTCATTTGAGTTTAGTCGAGGGCGAACCAACCAGGCAACCATCAAGCAATCTATTTTTATTTTATTTATACTTCTCTCTCAAACAGGCCTTAGGCCCAATTAGTAACATATATTAGCCCAAAGGGATACCCAACCAAAAGGCCCAATGAGTTTGCATATTGTTATCCTCCGTGTAAGGAAGTGGCAGGGTGCAGTAGAGTGAGTTTACCAAATAAAAAACAAAAACTTGTGTCGTAAAGTGAGCTGGTTGTAGATGGCTTCCTCAGGCGGCGGCGAAGGCGTGAGGCCAACAAAGAGGCCGTTAGGGTTTATGAAGCACGCGATGGCAAGAAAGGACAGCTTCATTCAGTGGTTTGCGATGACTGGGATTCTGCTTCTGAGCATGAGATCTTTGGGTCAGAAATACCGAATCCATAGCCTTCAGGAGGAAAACTATACTCTTCAGGAGGAGCACGATTTACTCGCGGAGCGCATCAACAACATCCAGCGTGATCTGCTTCATGAAGCTTCTGAAGACTCCACTGGCGCCTTTGCTTCTCGCCTTCGTCTTCTCTTCTCCGATCACCACTGATCGCTCTTAGGTTTTCTTCTTTCTTTCCCTTTTAATTCCTTTTAGTCTCGTCATTCTTATGAACTATCTGTTACTACCTCTTATTAGCGATAATGAATGGATTGTGTTGTGCTATTGATTCATGTGTAATTTCAGTTAAGAATGAACGGAATTGCACTGTTGAAAGCTCTTCCCAATCTTGCTCTAGAGGTGTTTGTCACTTTGTCTTTAGCTGAGTATTTGTAACTTTGTGAATTGCACTAAATTATGACTAGAGACCTGAGCGGAAATTTTTAATCATAATGTGTGTGTGTGTGTGTGTATTCACGTCTAGCGATTTTATGACTCTACTATTGCTTTAGAAATCAGAACCTTATTATTGTAAACTAACTTCTATAGGGTATTCTCCCAAGTTCAGCATCTGCTTCATGGTTTGAGTTGAATGATAATGGTGGTGGTAAGGGCTAGCAAAGGTTGATCAACATCATGGTGCAGAGAATTAGAACGCATACCATGAGTTGTTTTGTTGATTATGAACCTTTCTGGGGACTTTTGAAATTTGATACGGGATGGAGCTATCTATGTGTAATCGGTAGTAAGGCTTACAAATGCCTGTAAGGGTAGAGCACAACTGGGCAATTAGGACTATGATGATGATGATTTTTGCAATTTATCTCCAAAGTTGGATGTTGGACGTTGAATTTGGACATCTATTTGGAAAATAGAAAGAGATAGAATACTGAAACAGACAACATTCTCTTTTGAGTCTAATTGTTAAAATAATGCAAGAAAAAAATAATGATAAATAAATTTTTGAGAAACAGTAAAGTGAAGACATTAACCAATCTTAGATCCCACCATTTCGAGTCTAATGTAGGGAGAAAAAATAGACCCATATAATGCATCACCCGACACTCATAATGATAAAAGGGATGCCCGGAAGTTATAATGAAAAATATTTACTTATAGCGACGAAACACTAGCAAGTTGCACCCTGCCTGTACTTTGATTAGCAATTTATTTCGAATAAAATAATTCTTTTTCATCTATATTTTCTGACCCTGTCATCTATTATTTTTCTTTATCTGGATTTTAATTTTAATTTTGATCTATATCTTATTTTACCTTCTAGCCCGCAATGTTACTTTAGCATTCTATGATTTGAACGGTGTTTGTGGTTTGTTTGATTCTGTTCAGTTGTAGCTTGCTCCGTAAAATGTAAACCACAATTGTAGGAACTTTATTTGGCATACCTTAAAAGTTTGCATCCACTCCTCACCCACATCTGTGAACAATTGACTTTGAGTGATAATGGAAACATTTAGTGGATCTGACTTTTGAGTGTAAAATGAAAAATCACAAATTAGTTGAATGTATGATATTGTGTTGACTATGAGCGCGATTGCTGGCCTGTGAATTTCTCTCGTGAAGCTATAGGAAACCTGCATTACCATATAGTTGGAATATGGAAAGGTATATTTTGTTAAAGAACAAATGGACGACGGACATGTTCTGACTTATGTTGGTGGAGAATTAGATTGAAAGCGAGTATCAAGAATGCGCCAACCAATGCATCTTAAAAATTGAAAAGTGAGTGGGAGATGCTGCAATGGCCTTCGTTATTACTATAAGATAAATTGTTGGGGGCTAGCAACTTTTTGTATTTTTGACCATCATTTGGCCAACACAAAAATTAAATTGTCATTTTACTAATTCATGTGTGCAAATTCTGAAAAATGTGGGTGCAAATTGTTTTGATTTATGGGTGCAAAATATATTAATTTGTGTGCAAAACTCTAATAAATATAAGTATAAATTATATATTTTTTGTGTGCAAAATATCTGTAAATATAAATACAAATTATTGCTGGTTAAGTGCTGAGTAAAAATGATAATATTTACTAGTCATGTATCATTGCTTTTACTCTAAAGCTCTATTATAGTCTATGGTTTATCCGTTTATATATTGGCAAAAAATGATAATATTGCTTACTCTTCGGCATGATCCTGTGGTAGATTTAACTCCTGAAACATGAGTAAATGACCAATGACGTATATTAGTTAGTTATTTAGTTGACAACAGCGATGTTTGATTAAATAACATTTAAAGATCATCATTTCGGCTATCTGGATTGGTCTATCTCTTACCCCCACTCTATTTTCAGATAAAAACAAAGCTCTTTTAATCAAGTTAAAGGACATAAATCTCTAGTCTGTATAATAAATTCGAGTAAATTTATGTAGTTGCAATATGAGGAGATTAATGAAGTCTGAGTGCGCCTTGTAGCATGTCTTTTTTTCATGTCCAAAAGCTGTAGTTGTGTAACTAAATTAGTTAAAGCTAAATTAATTTTCAAAATAATAATTGGACATTGTTTCATTTATAGATTCTTTTTTGCAATAAAGTGATAATTTACCTTGCAAAAGGAGGATTCTCATTGTCAATACGACGAATTGATAATAATCATTGTAGGTTTTGGTTAGCACTAATCTCTGCACATTTATATGATCGGTCTCCGACATGAAAAAACCAGCAGCGTGTGAATCACATTTTATTTATTTTTTTTTTTTTAACTGCTAAGATCACGTGAACCTTTACTAGCTGGGACACTTGTTTTATTTTACCATAGCACGACTGACTCCAAAAAGCAACACCTTTAACTATTGAATAATTTCTGATTTCTGATTCCATATGACAGTTGTTTTTGTAATTTTAGGCTCACACGAACCAGACAATGGATTGGCTCAAATTTTAACATTTTAATTTAGGTACATTCCTACTAAACATAAATATTACCAATTTTATTAAAATGTACTCGTTCACTTTTAGGAATAGAGTAAGAAATCTAATGCAGGAAAATTATTGTTTCTATTCTTTCTCTTTTGGGGCCATGAGTAGTCCATGACTCTTGAATCAACCTTGTCGGCTCTGTCTGAACTCTGGATGATAGTAACCCATCTTAGGAGGAAAAATGCTAACTAACCACTTGCGAGGTTAATGGAATGAGCAAGGAGATGTCACAAATCACGTAGTGGGGGCATTTGGTCTTTATTTGTGTGAGAATACATGCTATCTAGTTATTTAAAATGTGTTTAACATATAGTATATTTTATACTTATTCAAACTCATTAACACACCAAATTGATCGTATAAGTTCAAACAAAGATTTCCCTTTCAAGGTGTCTTCACCATATTAGACAACGTAAGCATTAAATGATGCATAAGATGATAAGAATATCTTATATCCTTAACTACTTGACCAACCTCTTCCGTTGGAACTTTTGGAAGTATCTCGCTAAATTTTTATGGCTACGCATTCATATTATGCTCGTATTAGTTAAATACCACTTGAAACAGCATGGCAGCCCATTATTAGATGTCTATGTTTCTGTCTATAGCTATAAGTAACAATTATGTTGGATTTGGATGACAATAAGATGAATAGACCGAGTCCGAAAATGAGATGAGGGAGGGAAACAAAAGTCCAGTTTAGAAGTTTAGACTTGAATATACAGGCGCAATTAAGGTTAACGAAGTGAAGTGGAGTCCAATTGATTCTTAAATCAAACAACCATATGTGATTATTTTCCTTAAAAAATGTGTAATTTAAAAAGCATACAGTGATCACACACGTTATTTAATTCAAAATTGACGAATCAAATTGTTTTTCTGCACTTCCATGAAGGGCGGCAATTAGAATCGGTAAGTGCGCAGTGTGTGATTCATCCAAGCCGCTCTACTGAATTCTGAATATGAACCGACTTTAGAATAATTCAAGAAGCAAAGCAACAAAGAGGGCCCTCTGCTCCTCCTCCTCACATGTGAGGGTCCTGGAAGCTGTAAACAACAAAACAAGGTACTTCACTCCTCCCCACCCACATCCACATTAGTAAGCGCAACAAAAACTAACCCATGTGGGAGACAACAGTACTAATCCTGATCCTATTTACTTAATTAACCTCCCTCTCAGGACCCCACGACCGACACTTATTTTCCATTCCTATTTTATTTTCGGTTCTAAGTCCCCCTAGATTTTCCCTCCTTTTTTTATTTTAACATTTTAAAGTTAAACACGGCTACTATGGTAGCATTACACATGCTAACATCACTCCTTCCCTCTGTACCGCACTTAAATGTGTCCCCATTCCTAATCATTTTATGACATCTCCCCTCTCTCACTCACTCACTCTCCTCCCTTTTAAAGTCTCTCCCTCTCAGTCTCTCCTTTACTAACCACAACAAATAGAGTAAGTACAAAGTAGCATCAGAGAGAGAGAGAGAGAGAGTAAATAGAGGGAAAGAGAAAATGCCGCTCAAGTTAGGAGGAGGAGCTGCTGCTTTTGGCGCCTTCCTAGTCCTATGTGTTGGTTTTTCTCTCTTTGCAGTTACCTTGGCTGAAGACCCGTACAGGTTCTTCAACTGGAATGTCACTTATGGTGATATTTACCCCCTTGGAGTTCGCCAAAGGGTACGTACTTGTCAACATTTTTGTTCTCTTAATTACGTTGCATCAATTACATTATGGATCTGATTCAATGTGATTAATTCATGAGATCAACACGTGAACAGGGAATACTTATCAATGGGCAATTTCCCGGTCCAGACATTCATTCAGTTACCAATGACAATCTCATCATCAATGTCTTCAACAGCTTGGATGAGCCTTTTCTCCTTTCCTGGTACATTTCCATTTCTCTCTGTTGAACCATTTGCCACTTTCAGCACTACCTTCCGATCTGCTCTCTCTTTTTCTTTTTTTCCGGGATCACAATACATAAAATCAAGCATAATGACGAAAGTGAAAAGGAACTACAAGCATGTGATTAGAGTGCTTTGTTAAAACAATTAATTAATTAATTAATTAATTCAGCTTTGTGTTGTGATCCTCTGACCACTAATAAGGAGTATGTCTTTATTCTCTTGTCGCTTGCACAATTCTTAGTACACTTCTCTAACACTATGAGAAGCCACCGCATTTCACACTGTGCTGGACCATTTGTTTGGACACGGATCTAGATCTGGCTCATTCACTATTGGTATTATATTATAATATTATAATAATATTCTGAAAGAGAAAGAAAAAGAAAAAAGCAAGACTTATTTAGCTATTACTTCTGGAAAGAGCAAACTAAAGTTACATGGATGATTATGGATATTAGGTGGCGCATCATCTACGACATAGACATAGACATAGACATAGACATAGACATGGAAGCCTGTTGTTATCAGCAAGCTCAAAGCTAAGTCATAATTTGGGGTAATAAGAAAGCGACCAACGTTAGTAGTAATAAAAGGAAGAATTAAGAAAGGGAAAGTTTCTAGAATTAATGTTTGAATTTCTGTGATGCAAAAGTAGGGTGAACAATAATTAAATATTATTAGGGTCCATTTCATTTCATTTCCCTTTCTCGCTTTACTGTCTTCAAGCAAGTATGGCCTATCAACTAATAAGAGTAGATCAATGTCATATAACATAAATCACATGCTTAATTTTTTTTTTTTTAAGATAAAAGAATGAGAAATGGTGGCTGTATCACTTTTTATGTACACATTTCTTTTACGGCATAAATTTTTTTTTTTTCTCACTTCTAATACCAAAAGTGAAAGGTGTGCAGAGAGAAAACTGATGTATATAACATTATTCTAAAAGAATATAATTCAGGTGGAAGAAGGGAAAAAAATAATTGAATGAGTTGCATGAGAATTTCATTCCAGATTTGTATGAATTGAAAATACAGGAATGGGATCCAGCAGAGAAGGAACTCATTTGAAGATGGAGTGTTGGGAACAACATGCCCAATCCCACCAGGGAGGAACTTCACATACATTCTACAAGTGAAGGATCAGATTGGAAGCTTCTATTACTTCCCATCTCTTAATTTTCATAAAGCAGCTGGTGGTTTTGGAGGAATTAGGATCCTAAGCAGGCCTAGAATTCCAGTTCCATTCCCTGATCCAGATGGTGATTACACTGTTCTCATTGGAGATTGGTACAAATCCAACCACACTGTAAGTGTTACACTAACACTACCTGTTAATACTTCATTTCATTTTCCATCCTAGTTTAATTGAATATAGTACAATAATAGTATTACAGTGGGATGAATAACAAACATTTGACTTTTCTTGTGGGGCTTTCGTGGTTGGCAAGTGATTGATGATTGATATCCCCAACTAATTTCGCCTCACAGATATAGTAGCGCAAAAGCAAGAAATAAATGACACCATCGCCCCACCCTAAAATAAAAGACACACTAGCTCACTCTTTTCCTTTATCTGATGTGGCCTAATCGCCACCTCGCGTATTTTTAGGTGAATAGAAGTATAGAACATTCAATTCAATATTACAAAAATAAAATAAATAAAAAAAAAAGAGAGAGAGAGAGAGAGAGAGAAGAAAACGTTACTATATGTCATCAGGGTTTACAAGTGGGCATTGCAGCTAGTACCAGCTTACTCAGCATCATAAAGAGAGACAATGGAGTAAGAAATTAGAAAAGAGTATAATAAAGAAGAAAAAGAGCAATTTACTACTAGGTAGAATCTTTAGTTTTGTTTGTATTAGTAAGTCAAGAGTGTTGAATTGGGACAACCGCCAATGGGTCCAATGAGATGGGTTTGGATCCTTGTAGTCATTAATTGCATTTGTGACTTCTAAATGCATATTGATCCTCGTGCCAAAGGGATAACCTTCATTGAGGAATGAGGATGAACCCCACCTATCCAATTACTCGCATCTTCTCCGACGAATTGGCCACGCGGTGATCTCGCTTATGCGGCGGTATCCACGTTTCGTGCAAATTGTTTTCATAATCATAATAATACTACTACAATAATGAAGACATTTCTTCAATGTTAGATCAAATTTTTCTAGTAAATGCATAGTAATATTTCTAGATCAACAGATACCGGTCGTCCACCAATTCAATACTTGAATCTTCAATACTACATATGATACTTCTTTTAAAACAAATAAATGATGCAATTAGATCTTTTTGTCTTTTTGAAGGGAGCACTTAAATAGTTAAAACTTTTGCTATTACTATATAATGACATTGGGATTTAACTTGAATAATCCTATTTGTCAGTGAATTTTGACAAAATCATTTCCTCTAATGCTAATGCAGACGTTGAAAGCTCATCTTGATAGAGGTAAGAAGTTGCCTTTACCTGATGGCATTCTCATAAATGGTCGTGGGCCTAACGGAGCATATCTCAACGTCGAACAAGGTATGCACTTGTTCTAATAATAATAATATTGCATAGATAGAAATGAGGAGTAATTTTGATGAGGTCAATTTCAATGGTCTTGTACAAACAGGAAAGACTTACAGGCTTAGAATATCAAACGTGGGGTTGCAACATTCGCTTAACTTTCGCATACAGAACCACAAATTGAAGCTGGTAGAAGTGGAAGGAACACACAGCCTACAAACCACATACTCCTCCCTTGACGTTCATGTGGGACAATCTTATTCGGTTCTAGTTACTGCAGACCAACCAGCACATGACTATTACATTGTTGTTTCCACTCGATTCAACTACAAGATCCTCACCACCACTGGAGTTCTTCACTATAGCAATTCTGGGGGCCAAGTTTCCGGTCCAATCCCTGGTGGACCTACCATCCAAATTGATTGGTCTTTGAACCAGGCCCGCTCCATAAGGTATTACAAAAGCGTTCGAAAGACAATAAAAATCAATTCCTTAATTATATTTATTTTATTTTATATTTTTTAATTAGTGTCGGAATAATTGAGTAAAAATTTAGATGTGTAATTATAAATGTTACGTATAAATATTAAGTTCACTTTGGGTTATTTGTTTCCCTAGCATAACTTAAGGTATTACTATTCATTCTTCCATAATCTTATTCTATTAGTTTATCATTCTCTAAATTCTAGTACATATTGCTTATTGCTCACCTTGTAGTAAATGCATATGATGAACTGAATCTCAGGACTAACCTTACGGCAAGTGGACCAAGGCCGAACCCTCAAGGATCATACCATTACGGTTTGATAAACACAACCAAGACCATAATTCTGGCAAGTTCAGCTGGTCAAGTGAACCGCAAGCAGAGATATGCAATCAACAGCGTGTCCTATGTTGCCCCAGACACTCCTCTTAAACTCGCCGACTACTTCAAGATCTCGGGTGTTTTCCGTGCTGGAAGCATCTCTGACAGACCCTATGGTGGTGGCATATACCTTGATACCTCTGTATTGCAAGCTGATTATAGATCCTTCGTTGAGATTGTCTTCCAAAACAATGAGAATATTGTTCAGAGCTATCATCTTGATGGCTACTCTTTCTTTGTGGTTGGGTGAGTCATCACATTCATATATGTCTATACATATATGTTTTTCTTTAGTCTTCTGTTATTGGTCAATAATTTGTTGCCTGAAGTTATTTCAACTATAAAATGTAGTATGGATGGAGGACAGTGGACAACTGCTAGCAGGAACAGTTACAATCTTAGGGATGCAATTGCACGTTGCACAACACAGGTGAGCCAATAATTTTAACAAATAATTTTAAATTCAGAAACATTTAAGTGGTGGTTATGATTTATGAATGTTTATGCAACATGAATTAAATATACTCTAATGCAGTGTTATATTCATATTTGATTGTGAGCAGGTATATCCTTATTCATGGACGGCTATATATGTTGCACTTGACAATGTGGGAATGTGGAACTTGAGGTCTGAGTTTTGGGCACGACAATATCTTGGTCAACAGTTTTACTTGCGCGTTTACACAGATTCAACCTCAATTAGGGACGAATTTCCAGTTCCAAAGAATGCACTTCTTTGTGGTAAGGCAAGTGGAAGACACACACGTCCCCTTTGAGCTAGCAAGGATTATTTGATGGATCCATCCAAGTATCCAAGGCATTCTAGCTTTAGAATATAAAGAGTAGCTAAATTATGTGCTGCTAATTTTATTGTTTTGAGTGCTTTCACCTTTTTATGCTATGCTCTGCTGGAATGTTTGAACATGTGTAATTTTATCTTTGTATGACCCCAGCTCGAGGTCACATTCTTTCCCAGGAAAAAGAAAGAGAGAGAGAAAGAGAGAAAGAGAGAGAGAGAAGCTATATATTATATATTTTTATTCCCTTTGTATTATCTCGATTTTTACTAGCATTAAAAGTAAGGTTATGCAGATTGCAGCAAGTTACCATTTGCACTTTGACATTTGATTGTGTATGATTCAACTACTCAAGTCATTTTTCTGGATTTTAGAAGAGAAACCAGATTTGCTATAAAATATCCAGATTAAGATTGTCCGAAGAAAAGATGAACTCCCAAATCTTGTGTTCGGAAGTTGTATTAAAAAGATCTTTCGAATTTAAACATCAATATTAAGATTTTTAGCCAATCTTTTCAAATAAAAGGTTGACTATCCTTTATGACATATTTAATGGTTCTTGGAGGTAAAATTAACCATCTTCTTAACTTCGAATTTTGAATATCAAATAAATCAGGGAAGAGTCGCGAGAGCTTCCACGCGCGTGTCGCGCCGCTATATGCTGTCCCCTACCCAGGAGCTAGGCTCGGCCCATACAGTACCAGGGAGGAAGCCGATAGCATTAGGAAGGAGAATAAGCTTTCTTCAGGATTTGGCCCGAACTGTTCGGCAGATTCCCACGCATTACGCACCCGTTCGGCTCTTGGGAGAATGTTGATACTCTATTTCGTGTTGACTTATCAAATAGTCTTTATACCGCTAATCATGATAAGTCTACACGCCCAAGTAATGAAAGGGCTGCTGGTGCCTCGTTAAAGTTTTGTGATTATGAGAAAGAAGAAAAAGAGATAACGGAAGAAACTGGATTCCAACACAATGAGGCAGAGGTTGGTGAGGTAGGAGAAGAGTTGTAGATATAATCTTGGAAGTGGATAGGAGGCTTGGTGGTGCGCTGGCTCTAGCAAGGATGAGAGATGTGAGAGGTCTCAATAGTAAAAGGAACAAGGGAGGTACGTGGTGTATCTTGGCCAGAAGAATGAGAAGAAAGTAGTGAAGGCTGGTGTGAGTAAAGAGGCGAGGAGGCAATGCCGGTGAAAGGCGTTGAAGAGGAGATCAAAGAAGAGATAAGGATGGTCCATGGTAACACAGGGAGATGGGATTGTCGAGTTAAAAGGGGTTGGTTGAATGAGAGATCAATTGGGTGATGGGGAGGTTTCAGGTGGGTCAGCAAGGGTGGTGGTCCAATAAGAATAGAAAGTTCATGTTGTGTAGCACCATTGTTTATTAGTTGTGGACTTGCAGTGCGTGGATTAGACAAATTATTTTGGTTCGGAGAAGGTAAGATGGATTTTTTTTTTTGCCAAAAATATATTGTTCATAAAATATTATATTTTTAGATACCATGATTTTTCTTTCTTCTAAAATATAAATAATATATCCTTTAAAATCATGTTAATAACAAAAAAAAAAGATATTTTGCACTCTAAAATCAAATTTAGAATGATATATTATGAGGATCACATAAACAAACAAAAATTTTAATATCATAATAATTAATCGAATTTTTTAATAAAGTTTTTCAAAGGAGTTTTAAAATTAAGAACCGAAGATGGAACTTTATTTATGAAATAAATAGCATGATGAATGCCATAAGGCTAAAAAAGAGAGAAATATTTTATTAAAACATAAGGCACAAACAATAATTAAAATATGTTGATGTTTGTATTGGACTCTCCTATTTTATTGTTGGAGAATTTCAATACCATTATGTTGATGAATAATTCTCTTTGGTGAAAAAAAAAACATTGATAAAAAATTCAGGTCCATTATTTAAAGAAATGATTTTAACTTTAGAATTAAATTAAGCTTCAACTAAAGCAATAAAATTCTTAATATATTGTGAGACTTCACTTTTTTATTTTAATAAAATAATAACCTAAGTGAAAAAGACTAAAGTCACAAATAATAGTTAAGAAATATTTACTATTATGAATTGAATTTTGATGCAAAAAAATCTTATATATTTAAATGAAATAATTAAAAATGGCATTAGCTCTATTTGAATAGCTAGAGAATGAGAGTTTTCTTTACTTTAAAAATTGATATACATCACAAACGTTATCAAGATTTAAGAAAATAAAGAGATATTGCTTACGTAAAATATTGAGTCTTTGTCTAAAAATGTGTTATAATATGAAATGTCACAAAGTTGAGGGAGAGATGAAGGTAAGATGTATATAATTTATTGAGTATTTTGATAACAGTTTATTGTTGTGAAAGACTTTCTCTAGGATGTTCAACCTTGCTGTTAGCCAACCCAAACCAATCACCCTCAACCTCTTAGATTCATGTAAAGTACATGAAAATTGAGAAAAAGTGCATTAACAAAAGAGTGTGAAAGTAAGCTTAGAAATAGAAATCGAAATCAAATTAAAATAAAATTGAGGCAAATATAAGATATAAATAAAATTAAAGATGAAAAAAATTTGACAATGCCCTTATAATGTGCAACAACTTGAGATCAATTAGGCATACGAACAATTACGAGTTTAATTTTGGAGTAAGAAATAAAAAAAAGGTTTGAAATAATATGATCAGTTGCATCCGAATCAATAATTCAAACATCATTAAAAATTAAATTGTAAAGAAATTTTATTTAAGATTGAAAAAGTATGAGTGGAACAAAAGAAATGAGTATCCAAACTTGGACTTGGAAATAGTCCAATTTGAGAAGAACCATTGGCCTTTTTAATCCTATTTTCTAAAGCATTTGTTTCGGTCGATTTTAAAAAGGTTTAATTACTTTATAGGTCCTATTGTTTTACTAAATTTTCAATTAGGTTCTTATACTTTTTTTTCTTTTTAATTGAATCCCTATACATTTTTTTTTAATTTAGTCCTTGTTAATGTTAAACGTTAAAAAAATGTTAGTGAATTGTGAAATTACTTGTATACCCCTAGGAGCCTAATTAAAAAAAATATAGAGACCTAATTGAAAATTTAAAAAAATTATAAATATTCAATAAAAAATATTCTTATAATCCCTATTTAATAATTCTACGACATAAAAAATATTTCTATAATCCCTTTTATTTTATCACTATCATTTTTTTCTTATTTATATACAAATTGTACAAAAAATATCGTCTCTTTATTTTTTTGACTTTCAAAATACCTTATCTTAAGAATATATATAAAAAAAAGTAATGATTGAAATGAAACAGAGAAATAGTAGTAATAAGTGTAATATAAAATTCAATTTTCATCACTCAAGTATTTATTATGACCAACATAATGAAAGAACTTGCATATGGCATATGGTAACAAGAATCATTGATAGAATAATAACTAAAATTGTTTACAAAAATTGAGTTCTATATAATTCCTCAAACAAGAGAACCAATTTGGCTGACAAAAACTCAAAAACAAATATATTGAAGAAATCCCTAAAGACTGCTTACTCTAGCATAAACAGATATTCCATCTCCCTTGGATATGATCTTTGCCATTGCAACTGATGCCAAGTGACGCACAGGCCGTTGACAACCAAAAGTGAGCAGGGAATACAATGCATCCTCACACTGTCTTTGCCACAACAAGAGTTTTCTCACCCATAATAGCTACAAGGACAAAGCGGTTATCTAGACTCCAAACAATCATATTTACACCACGTGGAATGTGTAGAGTTCTCTGACAAGGACCATCTCTCTGAGGTTGAGGAGGCATAGGTGGAGGTGGAACTCTCAGATGATATGCCCGAGTCCAGCGACCACTTTTCCCCTAAATGGAAAAAATTTGAAAAGCTATAATGTAGTCAACTAATCTTTGGTGATTTGGGTAACAAAGTAGCCACAACTCTCACTTTCCTTCATAAAAAGAGGAAAAAGAAAGAAAGCAACCATAAAAGGAATTACATTTGATGAATCTTACATGTGACCTGCGTGATTTAGGAATCCATATAATAGCACTCCCATCACGAGAGCAGGTAACAATATTGTCATGATTCAACCTGGAATAAAAGCCGACTAGATTATTAGATAGCAAAAGCATTGAGAACTGGGCAGAAGGCATTTTTAGCTGGAAGAAAGCATAGGAGAGGAGAGGGCCAATCTAGGAGTCAGAACATTCAAAACACTAGTTCCCGAAGATATATATACACAGCCACCTACCATGAATTCTTAAATTTGGGAAGATTTTCTCCTTTCCAATTTTCTGATATGGAAAACCGAGATGCTACTGCACATCCACTGCAAAAAATGAAGCAAAGGGCATTAGCACACAAAAATTTTATCTATCAACCAGCATATCAGATACTGGAGCAATACAAACCTAAATTGCACATAGTTTACATCATTTTCATGCCTAGATAACACATCTATCTCGTGATTTAGCTGTTTAGTATCATCCACACTTAGTTTACAAGCATTCCAGACCTGTAAAATCTTGAAATTAGATAACAAAGTGTAAAGCTGAAAATCCATTTCAATAAATACATGATTGGTTTAATTAAAGAAAACTTAATCCCCCTCCCCCTCTTTTTTTTTCTATGGGTTCTTTTCTTCCTTTCTCTTCCTCTGCTTCTGTGAGCATTAAACATCTTGATTGTAAACTTCTCTGAAGCTACTTAATATGAAAAGCTAAACACTCATTTAGATGTTAGCACTTAACAATATGTCAGAGATAGTTGGGTACTCTTATAAATGGAAAATGATCAAACACCTCACAAGTTATTTTTACAGTAAATTTTAGTTGAGGCTGTCTTGTTAGCATATGATGACCATTAAAGCCTATACAATATGGAATTCAAATATATGATAGAGGAAATAAGAGATATTTTTATATTCAAACATGTATGATGTATGTATCAAGAGATATGTACCCTAGCAAGATTATCAGAGCTATCAGTGACAAAGACAGTCCCATTAGCATTACCAGTGACAAAGACAGTGCTCTGCTTCATTTGAGACATGAAAACAGGACGAAATTTGCTGAAATTAGGAGAAAAATTAACAAGAAGACAAACATGAACATCACAATGCTGGATACCTTAGGAACTCTATCCTTTGTTACATTAAGCAGCTTTTCAATAACAATTTCAACTGAACTTTCCATGGCATCTTTCTGGAAAGAATAAACAGAAAGATAGAACAACCTCTTATTATATTCCGAAAAGCCTATAAAAAAATATGTATGGTTGCATTTACCAATATAGGCAAGGGCACAATGAAACAAAGTGGAGTGCATAAAAGGGATAAGAACCTGGTTTTTTAAGCATTTCAACAAGCATTGAAAGAGCAAGCTCTCTAATTGAGGAATCTGAATCATCCAACACCTCAAGCACAACTGTCAGAATCTGATTGAAGTACTGCAATGACGATGAAACAAACATCACAAAAGACAAAAAAGAAAAATCTAATATACTATGCTATGCCGCAATGGTGAAATTTTCTTAGCTTTACCTCGACTGACCCCATTCTCAAAATGTTATAATTTTTTCAAACTATTAATTAGCTCGAATTTTAATTTCTCAGGCTTGCATTCACAGTCCAAATCCCAAAATGAAAGCTTAGAATTAAAATTAAAAAAAAAAAGATAAAACAAAAGTATCCATCTAATACATGTTTCCATCAGCAAGTATGAAGCTTTTTTTGGAGGAGATACATGCTAAGACCTCCAAATTACAGGTTAATGGTCCAGCAACATCAAAAAACAACTTAGTATTATTGATAACAAATCTAAAGGAAAATTTCTAAAATAAAAAATGTATATAGATTCTGAGTAAGGAAAAATAAGGTTATTTCGCCCCTACCTAAGTTCAAGATGCAGAACTTCTTCGGAAACTGTTTGCTGAATTGCGGACCTGCTGAATTAGGCTTCGACTCCATTAACTAGCAGCAGCAATTTGAAAATTTTGCTGATCTGTGGCTGGCGGTGTGCGCATTGATGAGTTTGGGGCAAGAAGGAAAGAGAAAGTTGACGTTGATTGCAACGCTATGTGGGTCTTGTGGAGAGTTCGGAATTCTGAGATATTTGAAGGAGAAAGAACCACAGCTCAAGTGATTTTTGTTACGACATCGAAGCTCCAAGATTTGTCGCTAACACTTCCAACCTTGATTCATCTTTGTTCCGTCGACTGTCGCTGGTAGTGGATGAATGGCCTTCTTCTAGTGGTGACGAGCATGGGAGGGACGCCGAGCAGAGGAGATGCCGCAAGAGGGGACCTTACGGTGGATCCAGCGGGAGCTTAAGAAGTTAGGGTTACTGGGTTAGGAGGGGTGAGTGTGGGACAAAATAATAAGGGATTTTTTGGGAATTTTAAAAATATGATAGTATCTTTGATTAGTTTTTTTTTAAATATGAGAATATTCGTTTATTTAATAGAATATTCCGTTATTTTAAATGTTTTTGTTATGGTAGGGAGTAAATTGAAAAAAATTATATGGTATAGGGACTCAATTAAAAAGAAAAAATATAGGAACTTAATTGAAAATTTGGTGAAACTATAGGGACCTGCAGAGTAATTAAACCTTTTAAAAAACATAAAAAGGTGTTATGCTGCTGTGGAGTCAAGCCCATAAAAGCTTATGATGAATACCCTTGTGCAACCATTTCTCTTTACATTAGGGTATGTGAAGGTAAAAAAAGTGCAAATGATGTGATTGCGCTGTTGGTAGAAGAGGGGACGTGATCATAGAAGTGGAGGCAGCTTTGGTATCTTGGGTCGTCTTGTGGATAATTGTGTTTGCTATAGCAAACATCCACGGTGTGGCCCGCATGACCACAATAGGTGCACCATTTGACAAAACTGCCATGTGTCCAGTATCGAAGGAAGGAGCAGCATGGCCCCGTTAATAGGAAGCGCATCAAGTCTTCATGGTGCAATCAAAATATGCTAGTCATCAAGGATTTCTAAGGTGAGTTGCAACTATCGTTCATGTTTAATAACCTGAGCAAAAAATTTGTTTACTGAAGGAAAAGGGTCGAGCAACAAGTGTTGACAACAAACGACAAAAAATCTTTCATCGAGTCCCTTTAGAAAGTGGGTGATAAAGTCTTGATTTTGGTATCTTTTATTTGGACAAGCACAAACAAAAAGAGAGCATAAATTATCCAAATGCTCCCACAAAGTTTTTAGAGAAATATAAAATTATGTAACAGAAAAAATTCCTTGTTTCAAAGCATACATCCCCTCTTGTAATTCTATAATGCATGAGAGATCGGATTGTGAGAACCGTTTTCAAAGATTAACACAGATAGATGAAGCAGTTGTTAGGCATATGACACTCTGAGTTATGGATGAAAAAAGAGAATGAAAAAATTATGAGAGGTCCAAATTTTTGTATCTCTCCCAAGTTGAGAAAAGAGGATCATTAGGGGAAGGAGAGGTAATGGTGTGTGTGAGGAAGTCATATTTATTGTTAGAAATTATAGCCATGGAGAATGAACGACTCCAAAAATGATAATTATTGCTAGTGAGAACATGTGTTACTATGACAGAGGTAGGACTCCTGGTGAGCGGATATTTTATACGCTTTTTGGCATCATTTTCATATAGTTTTTGTTATTTTTGTTTAAGTTTTATTCTATTTTCATAAGTTTTAGTGCAAAATTCATATTTTTGGATTCTACTTTGAGTTTGTATGTTTTATAATAATTTCACGTATTTTTTGCTGAAATTAAGAAGTTTTGGCAAAGTCTGATTTAGAGACAAAGAAATGACTGCAGATGTTGTCAGATTCTGACCTCCGTACACTTGAAGGAGTATTTTTGGAGCTATAGAAGTCTAAATGGCGCACTCTCAACTGCTATAGAAAGCTAACATTCAGGGCTTTCCAGAAATATATAATAGTCTATACTTTAATCTGGAAATGAAGGTTCAAAATTGGCGTTCAACGCCAGATACCAACCATATTCCTGGCGTTGGACGCCCAAAAGGGAGCAGCTGGCATCCAACGCCCAAAAGGGAGTTCCAAGCCAGCGTTCAACGCCCCTAAAAAGTACTAGCGCGTGGAGACCCCCCAAGCTCAGCCCAAGCACTCACCAAGTGGGCCCGAAAAGTAGATTTTCGCAGCTCTAAATCTAGTTTATCATATTTCTGTAATTTTAGTTATTAGATTAGTATATATAGGAGAAGATCACCCGTGTTTAGGATCTTCTTCCTCCCCCATTTGAATACTTTACTATTTCTATAAGCTATGAGTCACTAACCTCCTAAGTAAAGGTTAGGAGCTCTGCAGATTCTTATGGATTAATAATATCATTGTTCTACTTCAATCTATGCTTGATTATATTCTAAGATGTATCTTCGTTCTTCATCCTAATGAATTGGGAGTGTAACTTGACCGTCATCCCTATTCTACATGGGTTCTTGCGAGTCCTTGACGGGATAGTATTGAACCACAAGCTTGATTATACATCTCTTAGATGACTAATCTACGACTTCATTGGGGACTTCTTGAGACATCAGTTCAGCTAAGGTACGGGGCGATTAGGGCCTTTGGCCCTTTGTGGTATAGGCTAGAATCATTGGAGTAGCGTTCTCTGATCCGGAAGATCCGACCTTATCTATGGCACTTTGAGTAGGATCACCAAGGGAATGGACTGCTAGAGCTTTACCCTCGTTCAGATTGGATGACCGCTGACCCGGCGTTTGATCTGAAGCAGAGGAGATTAATGACCACTAACCTGGCGTTAGTCACTTACAGCCTGCCATGGAATGAATCAATCAGAAGTTGGAGTAGACAGTGAGAAAAGTTGATCCAGAAGGAGGAAGCATCTTTGAAGCCTCAACCGTTCTCCCATCACTGATTCCACATCAATTAAGTAATTCTGTTTTATTATGTTTTTATGCGTTTTTCGTGAAAAACTATATTTTTTATCCGCCTAACTAAGATCTTCAAGATAGCCATTGCTTGTTCAAACCAACAATCTCCGTGTGATCGACCCTCACTCACCTGAGGTATTACTTGGACGACCCGGTGCACTTGCCGGTTTATCTGTACGAAAGTTGCGGAGTCAATTTAGTGCACCAAGTTTTTGGCGCCGTTGCTGGGGATTGTTTGAGTTTGACAAACTACCGGATTATCTTGTTGCATAGATTAGGTACTTTTTACTCTTTTGTTTGAGTCTTTTATTTTCTTTTTCAAAAGTTTTTCAAAATTCTTTTCTTTTCTTTACTAATCTTTATCTTTTGGTTGAGTCTAGTGTCAATTTTTAAGTTTGGTGTCCTTTGTGTGTTCTTTATTTTCTTTAAAATTTTTGAATTGTTCTTGAGTTTTCTTCTTGGTATTCAAATTGTTCTTGTTTCTTTTCTTTGTTTGATCTTAAAATTTTTAAGTTTGGTGTCTTCTAGTGTTTTTTCTCTCTAATTGTCGAAAAACTAGTGTCTTTGATCTAAAAAAGTTTAAGTTTGGTGTCTTTTGGTTGCTTTTCTCTTTCTTTATTAATTCGAAAAATAAAAAAATATATTTTCTATCTTTATTCAAATTTTCGAAAATCTTGCTTTCTTTTTTATTTTGATTTAAAAACTTTAAAGTTTGGTGTTTTCTTGTTTGTGAAGTCAAATTTCAAATCTTATCTTTTTAAATCTTTTCAAATCTTTTCTTTTTAATTTGATAATTTCCTATCTTATCTTTCTTTTGAAATTTTAAAATTCAAAACTTTTTCAAATCATTATCTTATTTTATCTTAACTTTAAATTTCAAATTCAAATATTTTCAAAATTTCAAATCTTTTTCAAATTTTCACCATATCTTATCTTTTCAACTTATTTTCAAATCTTCATCTTATCTTGTTTCAATTTCAATTTCAAAATCAAATCTTTTTCAATTTTTTTCAATTTTTATCTTATCTTTTTGACTTTTTCTTTCCAATTTCAATTTCAAAATCTTTTAAAATCAAATCTTTTTCAATTCTTCTATCTTATCTTATATTCAAATCTTCCTTAATAAGTTACTTATCTTATCTTATTCTCTTTAATACTCTTGTTTCTCTTTTCTATTTTTCAAAACTTCCTAACTAATTCCTCTCTCTTCTATTTTTGAAAACTTCTTACCTTTTTCTCCTCTTCTTTTTTCAAAAATCACCTTTTAATTTTCAAATCTTTTTAGATTAATCAGCTTTTAATTTCCTTCTTGTTTTTCAAATTCAATTAATAATTAAAATAAAAATAAAAATATTTTAATTCTAGTTTTCTTTTTTACTTCTTAGTTTTCGAATTCTTCTCCCCCTTTATTCGAATTCTTCTTCGCATTCCTCTATTTTCATTCTTCTTTCTTCTTCATATCTCACAGAGAGTTCTCTATACTTTTGATGAGCGGATAATTTATACGCTTTTGGCATTGTTTTTAGGTAGTTTTTAGTAAGTTCGAGCTACTTTTAGAGATGTTTTCATTAGTTTTTATGTTAAATTCACATTTCTGGACTTTACTATGAGTTTGTGTGTTTTCCTGTGATTTCAGGTAAATTCTGGCTGAAATTGAGGGACTTGAGCAAAACTCTGAAAAAGGCTGACAAAAGGACTGCTGATGCTGTTGGAATCTGACCTCCCTGCACTCGAAATGGATTTTTTGGAGCCACAGAACTCCAATTGGCGCGCTCTCAACGGCGTTGGAAAGTAGACATCCAGAGCTTTCCAGCAATATATAATAGTTCATGCTTTATTCGGAAATTGACGACGTAACTTGGCGTTGAACGCCAAGTACATGCTGCTGTCTGGAGTTAAACGCCAGAAAAACATCATGATCCGGAGTTGAACGCCCAAAACACGTTATAACTTGGAGTTCAACTCCAAGAGAAGCCTCAGCTCGTGGATAGATCAAGCTCAGCCCAAACATACACCAAGTGGGCCCCGGAAGTGAATTTATGCATCAATCACTTACTCATGTAAACCCTAGTGGCTAGTCTAATATAAATAGGATAAGTTACTATTGTATTAGACATCTTTTGACAGTTTAATCTTTTGACTGTTTAGCCTTTGATTATTCGGTCTCTTGATCACTCAAGGGGGCTGGCCATTCGGCCATGCCTGAACCTTTTACTTATGTATTTTCAACGGTGGAGTTTCTGCACACCATAGATTAAGGGTGTGGAGCTCTGCTGTACCTCAAGTTTCAATACAATTATTATTACTTTCTATTCAATTCTCTTCTATTCTTATTCCAAGATATATGTTACACTTAACTTTGATGAATGTGATGATCCGTGACACTCATCATCATTCTCACCTATGAACGCGCGTGATTGACAACCACTTCCGTTCTACTCTAGGCCGGGTGCATATCTCTTAGATTCCCCAACAGAATCTTCGTGGTATAAGCTAGATAGATGGCGGCATTCATGAGGATCCAGAAAGTCTAAACCTTGTCTATGGTATTCCGAGTAGGATTCTGTGATTGAATGACTGTGACGAGCTTCAAACTCCTGAAGGCTGGGCGTGATGACAAGCGCAAAAGAATCAAGGGATTCTATTCCATCCTGATTGAGAACCGACAGATGATTAGCCGTGCTGTGACAGAGCATAGGAACGTTTTCACTGAGAGGATGGGATGTAGCCATTGACAACGGTGATGCCCTACATACAGCTTGCCATGGAAAGGAGTAGGAAGGATTGGATGACTGTAATAGGAAAGTAGAGATTCAAGAGGAGCACAGCATCTCCATACACTTATCTGAAATTCCCACTATTAATTTACATAAGTATTTCTATCCCTTTTATTTTCTTTTTATTATTAATTTTCGAAACCCAAAACTATTTAATCTGCCTAACTGAGATTTACAAGGTGACCATAGCTTGCTTCATACCAACAATCTCTGTGGGATCGACCCTTACTCGCGTAAGGTTTATTACTTGGACCACCCAGTACACTTGCTGGTTAGTTGAACGGAGTTGTGAGCTTCTCTAACAGTGCCTGGAATTCTTTTATCACAATTTTGTCCACCAACTTTGACATACAAACTCCCAATCTTTTTCTTTCTTGGTTTTCTTTTTCTTGTTTATAAGCAGGAACAGAGATAAAGAACCACTCTTTGATCCTGATCCTGAACCTGAGAGGACCCTAAGGAGGCGTTGACGATAAGCTAAAGCACAACACTTCAGAAGAGACCTCATAGAAATTTTTTAACAAGAAGCTGAAAGCACAAACATGGAAGCCAAGCCTAATAATGGAGGAGAAGCAAGGAAGGTTTTTGGTGACTTCACTGCACCGACTTCTGACTTCTATGGAAGAAGCATCTCCATACCTGCCATTAGAGCAAACAACTTTGAGCTAAAGCCTCAATTAATCTCTCTAATGCAACAGAATTGTAAATTCCATGGACTTCCACTGGAAGATCCATATCAATTCTTATCTAAATTTTTGTAAATCTGTGATATTGTTAAGACCAATGGAGTGGTTCCTAAGTTCTACAGGCTTATGCTTTTAACTTTTGGTATTAGAGATAGAGCTAGGATATGATTGTATTTCCAACCTAAGGAAAGCCTATACTCTTGGGAAACGCTAGTCAATGCTTTCTTGGCCAAGTTTTTTCCACCTCAAAAGATGAGCAAGCTCAGGGTAGAAGTTTAAACCTTGAGATAAAAAGAGGGTGAATCCCTCTATGAAGCTTGGGAACGATACAAGCAACTGACCAGGAGATGTTCTCCTGACATGCTCTCAGAATGGACTATCCTAGGTATCTTCTATGATGGTCTATCTGAGATGTCCAAGATGTCATTGGACCATTCTATTGGTGGATCACTTCACTTGAAGAAAATGCCTAAAGAGGCACAGGAACTCATTGAAATGGTTACAAACAACCAGTTCATGTACATTTCTGAGAGAAACCCTGTGAATAATGGAGTAGCTCAAAGAAAAAAGTTCTAGAGGTTGACACTCTGAATGCCATCTTGGCTCTGAACAAGATCTTGACCCAACAGATCAATATGATCTCTCATCATTTGACTGGAATGCAAGATGTAGCTGGCAACGCTCAAGACACCTCCTATGAAGGAGATGCTTATGATCCAGATTAACCCACTGTGGAAGAGGTGAATTACATGGGATAACCCTATGGAAATACCTACAACTCCTCATGGAGAAATCATCCTAACTTCTCATGGAAGGATCTATAGAAGCATCAACAAGGCTTCACCAATAATCAAGGTGGAAGAACCCATAATAGGTTCAACAATAGACCCATTCCCACCTTCTCAGCAACAGATGGAGACTTCTAAGCAGAGCTTCTCTGACTTAGCAAACATAGTCTCTAAACTCTGTAAGACCACTCATAGTTTCATAACAAAAACTAGGTCCTCCATTAGAAATCTGGAGGTACAAGTTGGTTAGTTGAGCAAGAGAATCCCTAAGATCCCTCCTAAGACTCTCCCAAGTAACATTGAAGTAAACTCAAGAGAAGAGTGCAAGGCCATCACTGTAGAAGCTGAGGCCAAATCTGAAGGGGATACTCTGGCGTTAAACGCTAGTAAGGAAGTTCTTACTGGGCGTTCAACGCCCAAAGAGGAGCCATCATTGGTGTTGAACGCCAGTAAGGGAGTTCTTACTGGGTGTTCAATACCAAAAGAAGCACCATCACTGGTGTTGAGCGCCAATAAGGGAGTCTTTACTGCGCATTCAATGCCCAAAGAAGCACCATCACTGGCGTTGAACACTAGTAAGGAAGTCTTTACTGGGCATTCAATATCCAAAGAGGCACCACATCTGGCGTTGAACACTAGTAATAGGGTAGCTAGGTGTTCAACACCCACTGAAAACTACCCTATTGAAGAACTGAAGGAAACTAAGTCTCATGGGGAGACCATAGAAGTTCCATTAAATGCCCTGTTGCAAATTATGGACTATGAGGACCACTCTTCCTCTGATGAGGAAGAGAAAACTAGGGAAGAACAAGTTGCTCGTTACCTAGTAGTCCTCATGAGGCTAAATGCAAAGTTATTTGGAATACAGACATAGGTGGAAGAACCTCCAGTGCTCACCAAGGAACTCAATGCCTCGGTTTAGCAGAAACTACCTCAGAAGCTTCCAGATCCCGAACGCTTCCTAATTCCTTGCACCATAGGTACCATTACCTTTGAGAAGGCTTTGTTTGACCTAGGGTCAAGCATAAACCTCATACCACTCTCTGTAATGGAGAGGTTGGAAATCTTTGAGGTACAAGCTGCAAGAATCTCACTAGAGATGACAGACAAGTCAATGAAGAAGGCATATAGTCTGGTAGAGGATGTCTTAGTAAAGGTTGAGAACCTCTACATCCCTACAGATTTTATATTCTTGGATACCGAGGAAGAAGAGGATGAATTCATCATCTTCGGATGACCCTTCTTAGCTACTGCGAATGCCATCATTGATGTAGCAAAAGAAGAGCTAGTCCTGCAATTGCATGAGGACTGTATCTGACTCAAGATACCTAGCCCTAACTCTCCCCCTGACAAAAGAGAGATAATTGTGCAACACCTAGTGTTCTAACTCTCCCTCTCAGTGCAAAGCTATACATAATCCCTAGACACCAATTCTAAGTTTGGTGTTGGATAGCCATCATTGAGCACTGAAAACATTGGTACTAAGAAAAAAGTACTTAAGGGCTGGAGGGACAAAAAGATCCCCATTGAAGGCCTCTCACTTGGTATGAGAGTTGTCTTCATTGATAACCCAGTCATTCCATATATTGTGAGCAAGATCCTATCTCTAGAGCATGTGGAGCTCATACATGGAGCACAGGCAAGAAGTTCACTGTAAGGGGCAAAATTCTGAGCCCTTATCCATCTCCGTGAGGAGCTAACCGTCAAGCTAGTGACGTTAAAGAAGCGCTTGTTGTGAGGCAACCCAACCATAATTAGTTATTTCTGTTTTTTTAAGTTTATTTTACATAATTATTTCTTTAAGTTTGTGATTATGTGCAGTAGTTAGAACAGAAACAAAGACAATCAGAACTAGAAACATAATACCCTGGAGTAAGTACTTTGCTGGCGTAGAACACCAAACAAGGGACATGAATGGCCATTCAACACCCAAGAAGAGCATCATTGCTGGCATTGAACGCCAGTCAGAAAACCCCTAGTGGGCATTCAAACGCCCAAAGGGAGGCAATAACCTGCCATTAAACGCCAGGATGGAGATCCCTAGAGGGCGTCCAACGCCCTAAATAGGGCAAGAAGCTGGCGTTAGGAGCAGGAGCTGGGCGTTCAATGCCCACAAGTGGGCAGAGAATTCGAATTCCCTAGCCTCTCAGGATCAGTGGGTCCTACAGAATCTCCACCTACCCCACCTTCTTCTCTCTCTTACTTACACTCTTCCCCATAAACCCTCCACAAATCACATCCATATCTCTTTCCAAAACCATCATAACTACCACCAACCCCCACCCACTTCAGATTCAAATTTTCCCACCCTTATAAATATTCCTTCTTCTAACCCTTCAACACACACTTCACACACACAAGCCCCCACTTGGCCGAACCCTATCTCCCTCCATCTCTCCCTATTCTCTTCTTCTTATACTCTTTTCTTCACTTGCATTTATATTTTGCTCGAGGACGAGCAAAGCTTTTAAGTTTGGTGTTGGAAAAGCCTTGATTTTTACTTTTCATTCACAATCATGGCACCCAAAGTCAGAGAATCCTCTAGAAAGAGGAAAGAGAAAGTTGTTGCTTCTGCCTCTGAATCTAGGGAGATGGAGAGATTCATCACTAAAGCTCATCAATACCACTTCTATGAAGTAGTGGCAAAGGAGAGGGTGATTCTTGAAGTCTCCTTTAGGCTAAAAAAGAATGAGTACCCGGAGATCCGACGAGAAATTCGGAGGAGAGGTTGGGAAGTCCTAACCGATCCTAGCCTGGAAGTTGAAATCTTGATGGTACAAGAGTTCTATGACAATGCATGGGTCACTAAACACCATGATGTAAGCGTGAACCCAAGCCCCAAGAACTAGAGCACCATGGTCCGAGGTCGACTCTTGGATTTTAGCCCGGAAAGTGTAAGGTTGGTGTTCCATTTGCCACTAATGCAAGGAGATCCACATCCTTACACTAGAAGAGTCAATTTTGATCAGAGACTAGACCAAGTCCTTTCAAACATTTGTGTGGAAAGAGCTCAATAGAAGAAGAATGCTCAAGGCAATTCTATCCAACTAAGAAGGCTTAACCTCAAGCCTATAGCTAGAGGATAGTTGGAATTTATCCAATGCTCTATCATCCATATTAGCAACTGGTCAGAAGGGACCATTAAACGAGCCATCATGATTCATTGCATCATGCTTGGGAGTGAGGTGGTAGTACATGAGGTAATACCTCAAGAACTGTACAAGATAGCTGAAAAGCCTTCCACCTTAGCAAGGTTGGCTTTTCTCCACCTTATCTATCACCTATCCAATTCAGCTGGAATTGTCATAGAAGGAGACATCTCCATTGAGGAAGACAAGCCCATCACTAGAAGAAGCATGGAGCAAACTAGAGAGCCTACATATGCACCTCAACAAGAGCATGTGGAGTCGCCTCAACAAGAAATCTCTGAGATGCCTTAAGGGATCATTTTCTTTCCCAAGGCTATTAGGACCAATTGCATACTTCTCTAGGAGAATTAAGCTCCAACATAGATCAGCTAAGGATGGGACACCAAGAGCACTCCACCATCCTCCATAAAATAAGAGAAGATCAAAGAGCCATGAAAGAAGAACAACAGAGGCAGGGGTGTGACATAGAAGAAATCAAGCGCTCCATTGGATTCTCTAGAGGAAGCAATAACTACCGTCACTAAGATGGTCACGTTCCATATTCCTCTTTGCTTATGTTATTTTTATGTTTTTCATTCTATTTCATTATCTGTTTCCTGTTTCTAAATGCATGATCATCTTTACATGTCTTAAGCTATGAAATATTCCATTCATCTCTTACCTTGCTTAAAAAATAATTATTTGAAAAAGAATAGGGAGATACATGAATTTTGAGTTATATCATAAGAATAGTTCAATTATTTTGATGTGGTGGCATTGCTTTTACTTTCTGAATGTATGAATAAACAGTGCATGTTTGATGTTGGAGTTAAGAATGTTGGCTCTTAAAAGAATGATGAAAAAGAAAAAGTATTATTGGTAATCTAAAAAATAAAAAAAAAATTATTCTTGAAGCAAGAAAAAGCAGCAAAAAGCAATAAAAGAAAAAAAATATATATGCGAAAAAAAGAGAAAAGAAAGAAAAAAAAGCCAATAGCTCTTTATACTAAAAGGCAAGAGCAATGACCCAAGGCTTTGAGCATCAATGGTTAGGAAGGCCTAAAAGAAATAAAATATTGGCCTAAACAGTTCAAATAAGCTGCTTGCCTAACTATATGCTTGTGGTGTGAAGGTGTCAAGTGAAAAGCTTGAGACTGAGCAGTTAAAGTCATGATCCAAAGCAAAAGAGTGCACTTAAGAACTATGGACACCACTGGCTGGAAATTCTAGCAAAGCTGAATCACAATCGACTTGCGTTCACCCAGTTAAGTGTCTATGGCGTTTATGTATCCGGTGGTAATACTCGAAAACAAAGCGCTTATGGTCACGGCCAAGACTCAAAAGTTAGAGTTGGCTATTCGGTACCACTCCCGATCCTAATCCTTAGTTCACAATTTCATCCACTTATAAAAGCCCTTTAGGTAGTTAGAGTTGACTATTCTCCTATTCGCTCAACTCCTCTGTGCCTTAACTACATATTTTAACTTGAAAAATACGAACGTGTACTTGTTCTCGACTCACACACAGTCAACTTTTATCACAATCAATCACTAATTTATCCTTTATAATGCCATCAAACAAACTAGAACCAATCCCACCATAAGCCTACTTGCTATCTCCTGCAATTCCCAACTTTATCAGCTCTCATCATTTAGCCATACAAAACAATTATAAATAACCTGCGAGTACCCATTAAGTTCTGCAACATTCATAATGAATTGGCCATCTTTCCGAATTTTTACTCCTTACTTGCATGAAACTTGTCTGGACATACTTATGTCAATTCTGAACTTGAGAAATTCGTTGTAAGTGGAGCTGCTCACCTTCATAATTTGTATTCTTCAGAATTCAGTTGAGTCCTACTTGACTCGATATTCCTTAATATTCTCTCTCTCTCACGGTTTCAAGATCGAATTCCTTTCCTACTATGCACGTTGATTTTTCTCCTTGTGCATGTTGTCACTCTTGAAATTTAGTACGGTCACCATACCAGATGTCCATTTCATTCCATGTGAGCATCGTGTGTGTGGTGTGAATGTCTCTCAGTTTGATGTCTTTCAGAAGTTATCTCGAGCTTGGTGAACATCGTGTATAGTTCCAAAAAATAGACATCAGGGAGATAATCCATTAAGAGCAAAACTTTTAAATACGGAAGATGGAATGTGTAGTATACCACAACGAGAAGAGATTTGGAGCTTTAATTTTGCTAACCATATTGTCTATGGTTAAAACGATGCTTTAAGACGCACCAATTATCTAGACGCCTGAATATAATAAGTTTTCGAACCTTGAAAGGAGATAGAGACCTTTGTGCCAGAATTCATCATACCTGGACCAAATGACACACTACCCAAGAACTTAGGACGAGGATGGATGCAACATGATGATGCCATGATGACGCCTTGGCATAGAAACTTTAGCAGGGATCGAAGGATTTAACACCGTTAGGGAATCGGGACCCAAATGATGAAAATCTATCTACTTTTCACCTATCAGAGAAAAACTAAATATATAGAAAAATGACGAGACTATACCTTAGAAAATTATAAGGCAGCGCGGTACGTTAGTCACTCTGGTATCGACCTAACCCCGAAAGATTTGACACCCTAGGTTCCAAATTGATAACCGAAACAATAGAGAAAAGGTTAGTGAAATTCAAACTAAGATTATAACTGGGTGATCCCAACCAAATAATTTTGTTGGAAGTGAAGAGCTAGATAGTTGAAAAGGGAAAGTTGCACTTTCTTGGAAATTATCTCGATAAGATTGAGAATGGTGAGTAGTTGAGACCAAGTGATTAAGACCGAGAAGTATTGAATCCGAAATGAGACCACTACCCACACCTCTCTTCAGGTAACTGGATCTGAATTTTGAGGACAAAATTCTTAATTAAGTAGGTAGGATGTAAACCCCGTAAAATTAGTAAATAATTAACCAATAAATTAATTTTAATAAAGGAGAATAAAAATGCAAATTTTATAGTAAAATAAGATAGAGCTAATTAAAATGAAAATTTTGACGCTAATTTCAAAGAATTTGGCCCAAGATTGGGCAGAACTGGTCGAATCGGACCCAAAAAGGGCCCAAGGCCCAACCCATCAGCCCAACTATATATTAGAAGAGCCACTTCTCTTCTTCCTTTCAGCCAAGAACGCTGAAGCCATGTCCAAGGTGGGGCGGGGTGGAGAAGAAAACATAACCTAACACCATAATCAATCCACCATAACTTCTTGCTACAAGCTCCGATCGCTGTACCGTTTGCAACCACGCGTCCACCGTGTCAAGCTCTACGAATCTGTTGGAACAATTTCATAGGTAAGCTACTCTATCATCCTAGTTGCTCTACCTCTTTCTATTTTTGAAATATATTAAAGTGGTGGTGAGATTTTGCTTCCTTGATGTTATATGATCCGATTAGTTAGAGAAAAACGTTCACTCTTGATTGTGTGATGATTTGGTAAGGTGAGAATTCGAGAACTCTATCTAATTTTTTGATTTTATATATGGGGTATTGAATTTTGTATATGGGTGTGTGAAACATATATTAGGTGTATGTATATATATGTGATATGGAGATAGTGGAAGCTTGATTGGAACTTGGTTGATGCTAGAGTTGGATTTTGGTGTTGAGGAATTGCTCTTCATCTAAGTGGGTGCCTTGGGAAATACGTAAAGATTGGCCAAGGTATGGTTTAAATTTCTCGTATTTACTATATAATATTCTGTGAAAACTTAGGCTAGACGACCATAGGATAGGATGGAACATAAAAGAATGTTTAATGCCTAGTATCCTTGTGATTATTCGTGATATGAATTGTGTATTTGACTGGGTGACTGCTACTGATGATAATATTAGGATGTGAATTGATGAATTGATGTTTAATGAATTGATGTCATGAATGAATATGTCTAGGAAAGGTGATTTATGATTTTGATGATGTATTTGAGAGATTGATGAATGATATTTGAGTTTTAAACCTAACTTCAAACTTCTAAACCTCTATTTTCGTGCGTTCAGTCATAAATCATAGTAGTAAGCCTAGTAATTAGATGAAGCCAGGAAATGGAGGTATCTTGGGGGTGAAGTAAGTTGAGAAAGTGATGAATTATATATGGAAACGTATATACTTGAAGTGTATATGGTATCATGACTTTAATGATATAATTATGCGATGATTATGAATAATGTAAAGAGGTTATAACATTGAACTTGCGAATGAATGAGCTTGATGATGATATTGTTTTGTGGGATGTGAGGAAGGTGGTAGGGCACTAATCCCCCGATGTATTCCCTCACATTCTCTCCCTCTCTCTGTCTGCAAGGTGGTAGGCCACTAATCCCCCGACCGGTTCGGCACGGCCTCACTATGGGAAGGTGGTAGGGCACTAATCCCCTGATCTTGTACCTCCTGGAGATGCACAGTTGAGAGATAGTATCCAGGTTAGCTACTAGGTGTGTCAGGTTCTGGCAGTTAACCGACGCATGAGCTCACGGCCAATAGGAAAGGCATACATCATGTGCATATTATTTGTTTTTTTTTTGCTATGATTAATTGGGAATGCCTAATTGATTATATTATGTTAATTGTTATATTTGCTACTTGCACTACTTGTCTCCTATATGTGTTTGTAATTGTCTACTTGTTTGTCTTTGTAAACTCACGGTGATGGAGGAACGGAGGAAAGGTGGAAAGATTTAGTGTTAAGGTTAAGTTTAAACTAGGTTTAGATATCCTTAGAAGACCACCTTTTTATGATTTCTATTTAGTAATTTAAGCTTTGTAATTTGACAGTCAGCGTTCTAGGATTGCCTCTAGCACTCACAGGATCTTATATCTTATGTGCATGGCACCTTTACCATGCTGAGAACCTCTGGTTCTCACCCCATATTTTGTTGTTGTTTTTCATATGTAGGTTAAACGGCACCTCGCTAGGCGTCTGGAGTTCTGCTGCGAAGTGGTTCATTTTGAGGCACTACTTTTGTTATTTTGATATATATGCAGTAACAGATCCAGAAAATTTTAATAGTGGGGCAATGTATATATATATAATTTTTATAATAAAAATATTTTGTGTACATAAAATTAGTTATCAAATTATTTATTAATTATTATGTATTTGTATATAAATATATGTATTGTTTAATTTATTTTTAATGTGTATTTTTTTATTTCAATATATATATACAGGTAGTTATTTGGATGTAAATATAACATGATTAGTTTTTATAATATTTAATTTTACAAATTAAAACACTAAAATAATCATTTATAAATAGGATAAAGTATATTTTTTGTCCTTAAAGTTTGACAAAAGTTTCAAAAATATCCCTAAATTTTATTTTGTTTCAATTTTGTCCCAAAAGTTTTCGATTTGCATCAAATATATCCCTGATGGCTAATTTTTCAAAAAATTTAAGATCGATTCAATAACAATTTCATAAGAACAATCCCTCAACACAAGCAAATCAAGTATAATTTTCATGCATTATTGTTATATTGGTCTTAAATTTTTTGAAAATTTAGCCTTTAAGGGTATATTTGATGCAAATCGAAAACTTCTGGAACAAAATTGAAACAAAATAAAACTTAGGGGTATTTTTAAAACTTTTGCCAAACTTCGAGGACAAAAAATATACTTTACCCTTATAAACATCTGTCTTCTTATATAGGATAATGCTACATATTCATATTTTTTTTGTTAACCAAGTCCAATCAAATTTGTCTAAGACAACAAAAATCAGTAATGAATAATATTATTTTAAGTTTTATTGTTTAACTTGGTTAGACTTAGTTCATAAAAAGACTTTGATGTGTAGTATTTCTTTTACATATATTTAAGTAAATACTTATTTAAAAATTTACTTCTTATATAATTAGAAGTAAATTCTTATTGAAATTCATAGTTAAAAAAGTTTTTTCAATTAATGTAGTTGTTACAGGAAAAAATTAAAACTAATATAAAAAAAGATAAATAACACTCTTTCGAGTTGATTTCTAAGAAAAAACACAAATTTCATTTAAATAGAAAAAAACACTCTTTCGAATCGATCATTCTAATGACATCTAATATGAAATTTTTAAATTGACTATGAAGTAATAAAAATTGAATAAAAAATTATTGTGGGGTTAAATTTAATAATTTAGTGGGGGCAAATAAATATTATTATCATGTACTACTACAAAAATTTCAAATCTTAGTAGAGGCCATTGTCGCCACACTCATATACATACATCCGTCTTGTGTATATGAACACTTTATCTTTGGTACTTCTTAGAGGTTTTATGGAGAATTAGGGCTTTTAAACATGTTTTTTTGGGTTTTTATTATGTATATACTGTATGTAAATATTCTCTGCCCAGCCTCAACTTCGCAGGCTGAGTTAGGAGCTTGGTATCTCGTTTTCTTGTCTCTCTATTTCTACTTTCTGTTTAGTTATGCTTTTAAATCTTAGATTTCTTCGCACGCAAGTAATCCTGTTTTTTTAGTGTTGCGCTTTTTATTTTATGATTTTTGCTTTATCCGTTTTTCAAAACTCCTCGTATACTGTATCCTTTTCAATATTATTATATATTTTTTTATTTTAGAGGTCGTAATACCACACCACCTCTACTTTACGGCTTTAGCGTAAAACTCTGTGTGGTATGGTGTTACACAAACATGGCTAAATCATTTATTCAGGAGATGCATTATTAAGAATTGGTCAAGACAATGGTTAATGGTTATGAAAATCAAATCACTTACTGTTTACAAATTGTATTGAAGACTCTCATTAGTCAAGTTGAATCAAATAAGAATCATTTTATTCGTATTTATTTTAAGACATATTTTATGTTTATTTTATTTATTTTATTTTGTTTGTTTTAGATATAATTATGATTTGCCTATTTTTATTTTAGTGAATTTATGAGTTAGAATTTTAAATCTGAGAAGTATAATAAATTCTAAAATTTTGTAGTTATTTCTTTTAATTTTTAATAAATGAAATTTTTTTTAAGTTTTTTTTAAAAAATTTGAGTGTGAACAGAAAAGATAAAGTAATTTTTTTAACGATCGTATCAATAATAAAATTTTTCTTTTTATATTATAGAATTTTTCTCTTATAAGAGATTTATAATATTAGTATGTGTAGTGATTCATCAATTCCAGAGAAATGTAAGAAATTTTTGAAGAATAAAAAAAGAAAGAAGATTGATTATTTTTTTAGATTTGTGTATGATTTAAATATTATTTGTCTTGGACCAAATATATGACTAATCTAATAACTTTTTTAAAAACTCTTGTAATTTACAAAAATAATTTTATTATGATTAAATAATTTAATTTTTAAAATTCAAATTAAAAATGGCCAATTTTAATTATATTGATACAATTAATTTTTTAATAATCATTAAACATGTTATAAAGGATATGAGAAGTTAGTCTAGCCAACCCTTATATTAATCGTTTGTTTGAAGTTTAACTTTTAACATTCTCCTATTTTAACCGATTAAATTTTGGAACAACAGCCCAGTATATGTATTGCATTCTGTTTTATTGAGATTATCTCCCTACCTAAAATTAAGACGATAAAGTGCAAAATATACACTGCTTAATTCGAGTTTTAACAATTTAAATTAATTACTAGTTATCTCATTTCCCCTTTGATGAATCATCATTTTCTAAGTTCCTGAAATTGTCAGGCTTCAATTTCTTTGTATCAAGCCTAAATCTCTGCGTTCAGATCATACATACACCGGCACGTTAAATTCCTTTAAGAAAAAGAATGAATGGATTAGAAGTAACGAATAAATTTTTATGATGCATCGTCATTGTCCGCTTATTTTTTTTTTTTATTTCTAAGTTATACAATTTTATTACTGAAAATTTGTCCAATTTAAACTATAGGCAGAAATTGTAATAAAGAGAATAGAAAGTTTTAACTTTAATAAAATGACTTAAACATAAAGAAACTAAAAAGGTAAAGTAAAAACTCAAGGGTCTCATCTTCTCTCACGCACACTTTTTCTAGCTTAGTTGTTGAACGGGTGATTTTACCTTCAAATACCAGGCGTTTTTTGCTAACCAGAAATGATTATTGGAGTGTTGACTATTGTTGTAACTATTTCTGGATTGAAATTGGACTGAATTAAATTTCGGTTCCATATTCTGTTTGAATGTTGTAATTGTGAAACCCGTTCTAGATTAGCAGTCATTACAGCGGTAGTAATAGGAGTAATTAAAACAAAATCCTTCACCCATTAGTCTTCTTGGATTCTGATGTTAAATCCTCTTCCTACTTCCCATAGTATACCTTTTTCTAGCACCTTTCTCCCCTCGATAATACTCCTCCAACCCCATGATGAGTTATTACCGACCTCTACTCTTAGGAAGCTTGAATATCTATAATATTTGCTCTGTAACACTTTACTGATGAGAGAATTAGGTCTGGAAATTAACTTCCAACCTTGCTTTGCGAGTATGGCAAGATTAAAAGCCTTCAAATTTTTAAAGTTTAGTCCCCCTTGCATTTTTGGTCTGCAAGAAATCTTCCATCCGATCCACTGCATCCTGTTTTCTTATCTTTTCTGTCCCCACCAAAACTAGAGTATGGCTCTCTGAATCTCTTCAATTAGTGTCTCCGGTAACTTGAAGAAACTTAGTGTGTATATGGGTATTGCGGTTGCCACCGCCTTAATAAGCACTTCATGTCCACTATAAGATAATAGAGCCATCTTCCAGTGGCTGAACTTCTGACACACCTTATCTTTAATGTAGTTAAATGTCGCTTTCTTTGATCTCTGAACCATTACCGGTAAACCCAAATATTTGTTTTGATTGCCAATATGAGGGACAAGGAAAATCTCCGCCAAATGGTCTCGGACTGGAATTGGTGTGTTCTTACTAAAGAAGATTGATCATTTGTCCAAGTTTACCTTTTGGCCACTAAGTTCTTCGTAAGTCTGTAGAACCTGTAGCAATCTCTGGCACTTTACTTCTAAAGCTTTACTAATAATTGAATTGTCTGCAAAAAAAAAGATGATTGATTGTCGGACACCTCTAATTGAGTCTCAAACCAGAAATTTTCAACCTCTGTTCTTCTCTGTGGAGCATATGGGAGAGTCCCTCTGCGCAAAACAAAAATAGGTAGGGAGATGAGGATCTCCTTGTTATAATCCTCTACATGGTTTAAAATAACCATGAGGTTGTCCATCCACAGTAATAGAGTAAGATACCATCGTCACAAGTTCCTCAATCCACTTCATCCATCGATCACAGAAACCTAACTTCTTCATCACCTTCCAAACAAAACTCTATTCCACCCATCATAAGCCTTGCTCATATCCAGCTTTAATGCCAAATCATAATCTCCATGCCTTTTATTTTTGAAAAAATGCATGAATTCATGTGCAATTAGAACATTATCACTAATCAACATGCCCTTTATAAAAGCACTTTGAGAGTCACTGATTAGTTTATTCATAAATGATTGAAGTCCTTGCACCAGAATTTTAGATATGATCTTATAGAAAACAGAGCTAAGACTAATTGGTCTAACTTGTTTCATAGAATTAGTGGCCAGCACTTTAGGTATGAGACATATGTGAGTATGATTAAAAGCTTTCAAAATTTTACCTCAGTAGAAAAAGCTTCTAACAGCTGCTGTCACATCTCCCTTTATTGTACTCTAAAAGAATTGAAAAATTTTTGCTGTAAATCTATCATCTCCTAGAGCCGAAAAAGGGTTGATGGAGAAGACTGCTACTTTAATTTCCTCTTCATTCACTGGCCTACTGATGAGCTGATAAATTATACGCTTTTTGGCATTATTTTTAGGTAGTCTGTAGTAGGATCTAGCTACTTTTAGGGATGTTTTCATTAGTTTTTATGCTAAATTCATATTTCTAGACTTTACTATGAGTTTGTGTGTTTTTCTATGATTTCAGGTAATTTCTAGCTGAAATTGAGGGACCTGAGCAAAACTCTGATAAAAGGCTGACAAAGGACTGCTGATGCTGTTGGAATCTGACCTCCCTGCACTCAAAATATATTTTCTGGAGCTATAAAACTTCAAATGGCGCGCTATCAACGGCGTTGGAAAGTAGACATTCGGAACTTTCCAGCAATATATAATAGTCCATACTTTATTCGTGATTAGATGACGTAAACTGGCACTCAACACCAATTTCATGCTGCATTCTAGAGTCAAACGCCAGAAACACGTCACGAACCAGAGTTGAACGCTAAAAACACGTTACAACTTGGCGTTCAACTCCAAAAGAAGCCTCAGCTCATGTAAAGTTCAAGCTCAGCCCAAGCACACACCAAATGGGTCCCGGAAGTAGATTTCTGCATCAATCACTTACTTTTGTAAACCCTAGTAGCTAGTCTAGTATAAATAGGACTTTTTACTATTGTATTCAGTGTCTTTTGACCACGTTACATCTTTGGTCTCAGTTTTATTTTATTATTCATCTTAGGAGACTATTGATCACGTTTGGGGGCTGGCCATTCGGCCATGCCTGAACCTTCATCACTTATATATTTTCAACGGTGGAGTTTCTACACACCATAGATTAAGGGTGTGGATCTCTGCTGTACCTCGAGTTTCAATGCAATTACTACTATTTTCTATTCAATTCCGCTTGTTCTTATTCTAAGATATTCGTTGCACTTCAACATGATGAATGTGATGATCCGTGACACTCATCATTATTCTCACCTATGAACGCGTGACTGACAACCACTTCCGTTCTACCTTAAACCGGGCGCATATCTCTTGGATTCCTTAATCAAAATCTTCGTGGTATAAGCTAGAATTGATGGCGGCATTCATGGGAATCCAGAAAGTCTAACCTTGTATGTGGTATTCCGAGTAGGATTCCGGGATTGAATGACTGTGACGAGCTTCAAACTCGCGATTGTTGGGTGTAATGACAAATGCAAAAGAATCAAGGGAATGAAAAAATTTAGTATTTCTATCACCCCAGTTGAGTCATTGCACCCTAGACTTTTCCTTCCAATACTGCTCTTCTTCTTCCAATGCGTCCTCTAGTTTAGTTTTTAAGATTCAGATAGCATTCATATCTGCCTGAACTCCTTTCTGCATTTAGATTCTATCTGATTCTTGAGAATCTGAATTTTCTTCCTTGAATTAGATTCAGAGTGTTGTTACCATTGTACAATTGAATGTCTACAACACTTTAACTTTCCAGCTAGCTTAAACATTGTAGACCCCTGAATATATATTATCCATGCCTGTTTGATTAAACTAATCACCTCTTCATTTTCACACCATCGTTCCTGAAATCTGAACCTCCTTTTTACCCTCCTTTCTTCACCACCCGTGTTGAGAAGAATGACCTTATGGTCTGAACCGAAATCGGATAAGTGTGCAAGAGTGGTTGCTGAAAAATCACCTTTCCACTCATTTGTAACGAGAGCTCTTCCAATCTCCCATTTATATGATTCTCTCCAAATTGATGATTGCTCCAAGTGTATTTATCTCTCTCATAACTAATGTCGACTAGCCTTCCCTCATTGATGAAATTCCTAAACTGTTGTATTGAAGTGATGGATTTTGTCTTCCTCCCTCCTTTTCCTCTTGATTTTTAATTGCATTGAAGTCTTCTATTATTGCCAGCGTTTCACTCCCTCCTTCCAATATCTGCAATAGTTTTGCAAATTGAAACCCTCTATTTGTCTCATCTGTGTGCAAGTGAACTCCTATAATTTCCCATTTTAAACTTGCTTGCTGGTCCTCTATGGAAAAATACACAAAGAACTGGTCATGTTCCACTATGTGCACCCGCACTTCATCCTTCCAAGTCACTGCTAATCCTCCGGACAGGCCCATTGGATCAACTGTAAAAATAGATTTGTAGCTTTCCCTCTTTAACACTCCCTCCACTATCAAGGTACTATTTTTTGTCTCACAAAGAAATAATACCTCGGGGGAATGGGATCTAGAAATTCCTTTGATGTTGTGAACTGTCAGGGGTTTTCCCAAACCCCGATAATTCCACATCATCACTTTCATCCCTCCTTAGGTGCTAATTGTTGGGTGGCACCTTCTCCCTTATTCAGCTCTTCTTCTTCCTCCTGACAAAGCTTTTTAACATCTATACTCTCCTCCGATCCTCTAGATTTTCTCTTAATACCTAAGGTAGCTTGAAAGCTGTGTTTTTTCCTTGCTATTTGCTTCAAATTTCGTTTCTTAATTTCTCCTCCCCTCCCGTTACCTCCTGCAGCACTGAAGGTGATGCATCCATCATCTAATTTGGACAGAGTTGGCTCTATTGATTGGCTACTATGTTGCTGTCTTTATCTCCTTCTTCCCATGTTTATGAACTCTCCCCTTTATTCCTTTCCATTATTAGCATTTTTCGACCACTTTGCACCTCTTGATCATCTTGTTTGATTTGTGAGTTCTGATCCTGAATCGAGAGACTTGCAAATTCTCTTATAAGGTTAACTGCGATTTGTTTTTTCTGTTTATGTATGTCTCCCTGTGCAGCATTGGGTTGATTTGGATTGTTATTTTCTTTTTGATCCTCCACTCTCCTACTGAATTGATCTGCCCTCAGCCATCCTCCCCATTCCGCTTCTTCTTCTCCATCCTGAGCAATTCGATTTCATCCTTGAAGAAAAATTAAAATTTGTTACCTCTGTGATCTAAAATTCAGAAGTCTTCTAATTGTCTCCATAGTCTATATTGTGTTTAGAGCGGCCTCCAATGTATCTGTACTGAATGATCTGTCCGCCAGTAATTTTTCAATCAAATTTTTGGTACATAAATAAAATTTTTTTTTAATATTCTCATCTACAAAAGTTATGATCTGATCCTTCTCTAATTTAATCTGTTTTTTACCCGTTTTCTGTGAAGCAGCAAAAACTGCTATTGTATTATCGTTGATACTCTAAAAATTTTGACTAATAAAATAAATATTTTCCGTAAATCACAGCAGAACTTGAAAAACCCTTACAAAAGGGCAGTCATGTACTCATGTGTGATCGTTCTTTTTTGTAATTTTTCATTGCCCGCTTATTAACTTGAGCATGCAGTGTCGTATGTACATAAGAAACCCTTGTTAGAGTCACTTTCAGTTTGAATAAAAAACTCGCTCATATTTTTGAGCGCCAGCTTTGGAGGGACCTTCGCCCATAACCTTATCTATATATTCTATAATCTTCGACCAAATCTCAGAGGGCACTTCATCATAGTAAGTAGTACCAATCCACTCTCTCTTCTCACTACTCTAATCTAGATCTGAATTGAATCTGCTTTCGTTTCCGTCTTCATTCATCCACACACACAATAGCACTAGTATTTGTTAGCTCAATTATCGTTTTCATTTACGTAGAAAATCAACTCCGGTTTGAACTTAGCTCTGTTTTTGTTCTTTAATTCGCGTGATCTTTTTCAGTTTCACCCACCGGCGAAGTTGATTTTTCTAGTTCCACAGTAAATGGCGGTTTCTTCCGAATTCGATCCTTCGCTTGCGCTTTCTCACAAGTTCCCCGATGTATCTTTCTTTTTCCTTCTTCTTCTTCTCTTGCACCATCGATGTTTGTATATGTCTTATTTACAAAAAAAAGGACGATAACTTGTGTTTTGGAATATTCGAGATGCAGGATGTATTATATTTGATTTTAATTTAAATAATCGGTTTTCCTTTTCCCTTATTCGATTTCTAAGCTTGTGCATTTTGTTTTAACTGCAGACTTCGCACTCTTATACCGAAAGGTGAGCCAAAACTATTAACTATTGAATCAATTTGATGTTGCGAGTGTTCAATTCAATTCAATTTGACACAGAAAGTTAAGGATCGAGGATGCCTAAATTTGAATTCAATGTTGCACAGAGATGCAGCGCTTTATGCATTAGGCGTTGGAGCTTGTGCCTGGGATGCTGTGGATTCAGATGAGCTTAAATATGTTTATCATGAAAACGGACAGGAGTTTATTAAGGTATTCCTGGTGGCGCATGCAGAGATATTACTAAGAATTCGTTTCTATAGTTTACAATTCATATTGTAAAATTTGAAACTATTCTGATTTGTGCTTCGTCTTTTTCTCTTCTTAATAGGTCTTACCTACATTTGCTGCTCTATTTACATTTAATTCCATGCCGAATGGTTTTGTTATCCCTGGCTTGGAGTGAGTGATGCCTCATTAATTTCAATCCGTCTCTACTTATACTTCATGTATCATGTATTGTTACTTTAAGGGCACTTGAAGCCATCTAGTTGAAATGTTGAATGCATATAGTTTTCATGACATTTATTTTTAGTAATGAACTCGTCTTCTATCATGTTGATTCTTGATCTTTGGCTTTCTTCCTTTTGATAGTTAACTGAAAATAAAACTTTCTGTATACAGATATGATCCACGCCTTCTGCTGCATGGACAACAATACATAGAGTTGTACAAACCATTACCTTCCAACTGTCATGTAAGGTTTTCTATGAGAATTTCGCATACTAGCCATCTAATTAAATTTGTTTAACTGTTGGTTCCTTGTTCCAAATTTGGCTTGAGACCAGTTGTTTCTTTGACACATGTAAATTTCAGGAATATGGTGCTTATGGTAGATATGAATGAATGATATGCAATTAGATCTTAGGGTATGCCATGTTTAGAAAATGAGATATCTTCTATTGAATTCAAGTATTTGACTTATCCTTTTGATACCTACGTGGAATAGCTATAACATTGCACCATATCATTTTAACTCACCATGTGACTAACACAGAACAATTTACTTGAGAAGCATGAATTGTTGATTTTGGTTTTATTTAACTTGAGGATAGAAAAATCTGACATGCTTTTATGAAGAATGAGTTTGACTTGATTAAATATAATATCGGTATAATTTTTGTCTGATTGATTTGAACATTGGTCCCTCTATTGTCACGGAAGAACCTGTAAAATTATTATAGTATGAAGTTTTGCATCAGCTATGAGCATATGAATATTAATTTATGATTGTGATGATTTTCTTAACTCTTCTTTTTATACAGGCTCATGATTTGTTATTGTTGTTACAGGTAAACCATAAAGTCTGTCTTGCAGGATTACATGATAAAGGTTAACTTGCAAGTCTTCCTAAATGATCTTCCGTGCATGTTTGCTGTTCAGTTTCATTTACACAATTTTGTTTGTACAATATTTAACTTATGTATGAAATTTGAATATTTTATTCTTTTATCATCTATATGTGCTTCTTAGAGATGGGTTCTCATTGAATCAGCTAAAGCGGCAATTTTGGAGTTTGAAACAAAAAGTTATGAGAAAGAGTCAGGTGACTTACTAAGCGTGAACAGGTAATAATTAAAACACTCCTTTATATTATGATTTGTTACTCTCATGCTAAACTAACAACTTGCTTGCAGGACAACTGTGTATCTGCGTGGTGCTGGTGGCTTCTCAAAGTCATCTAAACCATTTTCTTACACAAACTACCCTCGCAACCAGGTTCCAACTGTGAAAATTCCTGAAAATAAACCTTTTTCGGTGTTTGAGGATCGTACTCAACCATCTCAGGCATGTATACTATTCGATATGAGAAGAGTTAGGGTTCTTGAACCACACTGTGTTTGAAAGTGCTATTTATCTATGATGTTCCAAAATCCTTAATCTCTCACTCTGACCTAAAGAAAAAGCTATTCCTTATGGTTTGGAGTGAATTGAGGACCTGCAATATGCTTAGGTGCTTCAGTTTTATATCTGATACAACTTCAAAAGAAGCCAGGCTTAGACACCAATCACTTCAGCAAAGCAATACATTGACCAATTGGTTGAGCACTCGAGCTTGTGAAACAATGTGAAATATATTAAACGGTCCAACTTTTACTGACTTTTGGAAAACGAAGGTCTTTTTCTCAATGTAGTTATTATTTAAAAAAAGAAAAAAGAAACAAAAGGATCGGTGTTTCATGAAGTAATTGGTTTACCTTCCCCCTTTTCCTCTCCTATTTTCTTTTGGTTATGGTAATTTTTTCTCACTTCAGTATATCATTTTTATATTAAGCATCTAAGAAGGAAAGTGAATGAGTACAAGAAATCATTCTTATTTGGCCTTTTGCCTTTTATTAAATAGTTAAATATACTTTACAACTCTTTGGTTACTATTGATGAATACTATTCTAGCAGGCGTCGACAATAATTCCTGTTGTTATTATGCTTGTCAACGATTCTGATACTTTTACCCCTGTATTTGCTCTACATATACTAACTGTTAAGTGATCTTTACAGTTTATTTTGTCTGAGAAATATATCCTTCCACATTAATTTCTAATTTCTGAATCCCTTTTGACAGGCATTGGTATATAGGCTATCCGGTGACTACAACCCTCTGCATTCAGATCCAATGATTGCAAAGGTTGCTGGGTTAGTACTCGCTCCTGGCTCCTGCATGCCATCATTTGCTGCATGTCTTTATCCATATTGTCATTTTTATTCAATTATTTGGTTAATCTAATTTGTTCTATAATTCATTGCCGAAGATTCTCGCAGCCGATATTGCATGGTTTATGCACATTAGGATTTGCAGTTAGAGCAATCATAAAATGCATATGCAAAGGGGATCAAGACAAAATAAAAAGCATATCAGGCCGTTTTCTCCTCCATGTCTATCCCGGTGAAACTCTAGTTACTGAGATGTGGCTTGAAGGCTCGGGGTAAGTCACTTCTGCAACATTTATAGGGAATCAGGGACAGTATCCTTTACTGGCTACCTGGAACATAGTTTTCCGCCCGCAGGCTACACCATTAATTGATCAACAATGCCACAAAATTAGAACGACATGACTCTGACTGATCGTAGCGCTGGTTTATTTGAAATAGCTCACTTATACATAAAAGATCATTGCACATGGCCTCAATGCCTACTCATTATGCTGACAATCAATTTCTAACAAAATAAGTCTGGATGTATAACTTTTGCGTTGGTGAAATTCTGATGATTAAAAGTGGAAAATTGCAGGGTTATATATCGGACCTTGGTGAAAGAGCGAAAGCGCACAGTCCTTTCTGGCTACGTTGAACTGCGTGGATTGACATCGTCACTGTAAGAAATTTAATTACGTGTAGCTACATATTCAATAATAGGCCAATTTAAGAGATTTCAATTGTAATAAAATGCATCTGATAGCATATATAATAATCATCATGTACATTGATAACAACTGTATATCTTAAGATTTAAGGATCAAGCTCTTTTAAAAAAAAAATTAAAAAAAAAATTAATTAAGTGATAAAGTGGAGAATTAATCATGCTTAAATTAAGATAGTGAAGTTTACATATAATGGAAGTTACAAATTCAAGTAATTCACTCAATTTATATGTATCAAAAACCAACTCAAACCTTCGCCGATTACTATGTGTAAATAAAATCAGACCGATTAATTTATTAAAATTGGATCAGTTAGACATTTTTATATCAATTTAGATTGCATTTCGACTTTGAACTCTATTAACCATTACCGAGTCCGATTAAACGGGACTTATATCATGTTCTAATGGTTAGTTATAATATTAACTGTAACGTGTTTAAGAAGTTAATTAATATATTCGATTCTTATAATAAAGAGTAATACTATGCATACAAATTTTTTTATCAATCAAATTTAACTAAGTTACTTTACCATCAACAAAAATCATTCTCATCACTTTCACTTACCTATCGTTCAACTTTGGTTCAAAACAAACTTGTACATCTAGTATTTTTCTATAATAAATTAAAAAAAAATCTTAGGACCATTAACCCATCTGACACTTCAGTAGTAGTAATTCAAGTATGACAACAAAATTTTAATTTTTACATGGAAATGAAATAAGAATAATAGTCTAAGTGTTTTTTTTTTTTCAGAAAAGTTGTGTTAGATATTATTTTTAACTAATTTTAATTATTGAATCAGACTTAACCATTATTTCAGTTATTCCATGCATATAAATAATATGATATGAAGGCTAATTTATCAATAAAATAAAAATTTAAAAACTGATTTGATAATTAAATTTTGTTAAAGACCTTACTTAACAAAAGAATTCTTTAAAATTAATTTGGAGTATTACTTTAATAATAAACAATAAAGAATCACCTTTAAAAAAATAAAATAAAATAAAATAAAAGAGGGATTACTTGGATTCGGATTTAAACACCCGGACTGATTACACCACCAGTATTGATGTATTTTCATGTGGGCAAATTAAAAGTACGAAGTTAACAATAAAGTCCATGTTATTTTTATTGTTAACAGCATAAATAAATGTTATTTAAGTCCTAGTTTTTAACATATTTTTTAAAAACACGCTCTAATGAGTTAGAAAAAATGCAAGACTTTTCCATAAGAATGATGTTAGATAACTAATTCAGTCAATATCAACCATTTTTTAAAATTATTTTATTTATTTTAGATTATAAATTTTAAATCATAAATTTTTAATTTTTAATTTTAAATTATATACCTAAATATTAAGATTAACTAATATTGACTAACTATAAGTTGAATCTCTATATCTTTTTGTCCAAAAATGGTATAAAATGTTTTTTTTTATCTAACATTTTTGCAAAAAAGACATTTTAATATTTAATTTGCACCAACTTTATCCACGTCATTTATAATAAATTTCAAATTTACTCGTATAAGATCATTAGTTATCATTCATTCATTTGTATTCATTCATTTGTCAATAATAGATCAGCCGGGAATAATAATAATTTTAAACAGTTTAATTATATATCCAAGCATTTTTTAATTTAAGTTCAATCAAGCATATTCAAAACTCAATAAAAATCACTTTCATTACATTTGTATGTACACACATACGTTTTATTAACGTTTTTTTTTTTTGTCTTCGTCTTCACGTTTTTCTTTCTTTTCGTTTTTTTCCTTTTTTATCTTTACGTTCCTTCTTTTTCTTTACATGTTTTTTCTCGGTCATTATTTTTTTATTATTGCTATTATTGCTACGTTTTTTCTTTTCTTCCTTTTAATTGAGATTTATTTATATCCAAAAATAAATCGAATTTGGTTTAGATTTAATGAATACTTAACAATAATATCAAGTGAACCTAATTTAATTCATAAATGAACTGAATTCAGTTCAAATTTGAACAAAAAGTAATAAACATTCAATCAGTAAAAAAATGACATTCTAATTCATTTCTGCATCTAAAAAGGCTTTCATACAATTTTTCATTTACATTATTGGACTAACGCTCCAATCAATTATTATCATTGGAAAAAAAATTGTTTGAAGACTTGAAATCTAGAAATTGACTATGATCACTTTCAATTTAAAAAAAAAATTATGTAATCTTAATGTTATTAATATTTTTTGGTTTCCCACGATATCCCCCAATCTGGCAGGTCAAGGACTAATCAATCGCGATACTGAGCTTCATTTAAGAGTTTGCCGCTGGCCAATGAGTTACTGTATGCACAAGGCGGACAGTAATTTTAATGTTATTAATTTACCTAGATAATAATTGTCTGGGATCAAAATTAGTTGGTAGCTTAAAAAAATAATAGGATTGTTCAATTGGTGTGGGTTATTAAAAATATTAAATTAGAATCGAATTCCTTAAGGAATAATAGATTTGACAAATATTTAAAAGTAATATCAAATAAACTTAAATTCACAAATAAACCGAATTCGATTCAAATTTGAACAAATAATTAAAAAATTATTTAAAGAATAAAAAAAATTGATCAACAATTATCAACAGTATCAAGTGAACTTCAATTAACACACAAATAAACCTAAATAAACTAAAAAATTAACCAAAATTATTTAATGATGGCATAAAAAAAATTAGAACTAATAAAGATGTTAGCAAAATATTAGTGTTATTGATGATGACAATAACGAAAAAGAAAAAGAAAAAGACACAACATTGGAGAAGAACATGCGCGAATTTAGAAGAAGATGGAGGAAGAGTAGGAAAGAAGAACATGCGCAAATTTAGATGAAGAAAAAGAAGAAGAAGGACGAAGAGGAGAAGGATTGCGTGATTTGAAAACTTATCACAATTTAGTTAGATACTTAGATTTGGTTAAGTATTTTGCTTGAATATAGAGTTTTATTCAATTTTAAAATAAATTCTAAATCCTAAATAGTAAAACAAAAATAATTACAAATTTTTATTTATAGACAATTTTAAACCAAATAAATAAACAAAATTAAAACAAATAAATAGAATTAAACGTATTTCAATAAATGGAATTAAAATAATGCAAGACGCCGTTAAGTAAGCAGTATTACACTATTATCTATGGAATCCTACTAGGAAACTAATAGAATATTTATATAATGTATACAATAGACTATTTATTTGACTCAATATGAGTTAAAAAATGAAGATAAATCACTCATCCCAAAAGACTAGGAAACTAATGGAATATTTATACAATGTATACAATAGACTATTTATTTGACCCAATATGAGTTAAAAAATGAAGATAAATCACTCATCTCAAAAGCTTAAGCTGATTTTGAAGTTCTCCAATGATTGAACTTTTGACCTTTCGAATCTAAAACTCTAATACCATGTCATGAAATCAATCATCCCAAAAGCTTAAACTGATGGTAAAAGGTAACACTAATAGTTATATCTCTAATACTGAATCAGACATCTCTAAACTTCCATTGTACATATTGTACAAATATCATTAGCTCCCTATACTTTCTCTTACCTATGCGCCGCAAAAATAAACAAATAGCGAAGAATTTTTTTTTCTATCTTCGATATTTTTGCCAAAAGTTTTGAAAAATATTTGCTTATATTTAATTTATATCAATTTTATCTAACGATTAAAACAAATTTTAAATCTCTTTTTACATGTTAATTATGTGTCACTGATAGTTCAGCCGGGGATAATTTTAAATCATTAACCAAACATTAAAGACATTATTATAAATTTTATATTTAAAGGCGATTTTAAACCATATTAACAAACCAAATTAAAGAAATAGAATAACAAATTAAAAAATTAAAATTAAAATTGATACAAATTAAACATTTGAAATATCTTTAAAAATTTTTAAAATATAAGTGAAAAAAAAAGTCCACAAAAATAATGTTCTAATGTCCACATTATATTAATAACTTTCACAATTCTCAACTATTATCTTTAAATCAAAATAATTCCATGCGAATATTCATATGATTATAATCTATTATCAAATACAAGATAATAAAAACAACTATGCCTTCTCTAGTGAGGATCACAATTCTTTTTTATTTACTTTTTTTAAAAAATGTTTTCTACCTTATAATCGAGTGGGCTAATCAATCCATTGCGCGTCTAACATTTTTGCCATGAAGCTGTACCGATCAGCAGCTTCATCTATCTGTGGACATAATATATATATAAAAGAAACATGAGAGATAATATAACCAAATGGATAATAGAAAAAATTAGCAGATACGAATTTGTTACCATTTTCTGTGTTGGCCGACCGGCTCCATGTCCAGACTTGCAGTCAATGCGACCAATTATCGGGTTCGTCTGCGGACTATTCTCCAAGCTAGTACACAGGACATACTGCATGGTCTGCAAGTGATAACAATGCGAATTTATGTTGAAAGAGACGAGAAACAAGAACCTGTGTTTTATTAAGAAGAAGTAGACTAACCGCCAATAGCTTCAATGAGTGCAATGGCACAACACGATCATCATGATCAGCAGTCAACAGCATGGTCGATGGGTATTGAATTGACTTATCAGGCTGCTGTTCCCATGGCCGCCGCACATTATGCAATGGTGAGTACCTACGAACAGTTGATTAGAGGAACATCATATCTTCTACTCACACTTGCAAACATAAATTAACCAAACATAAGAAATCACAGGAATCGACAAAGCAAAGTAGCCACATGACAATATGATCAATGCAGAAATACTAATGACTCAATCCGACACTAACATGAATAAAACAAAATGATGACAAAAATTATTTTTTTGCATGAAATATATATTCTATATAAAAGAATTAGTTTTTGCATAAATATACGAACTTATTGTCATACTTCATGCTAGAACTCACTCACTTGATTAGCCAATGAAACTCTTTCTCCTTGTCTGAACAACCATAATCTGTGGTCCAAGCATGGCCTGAATAGCAGTTTTTATATCAATAGGTGGCACTCATAAACAAATAATTAGCCATAACAAATCCAAACAAACCTATGGTAAATTTGTGGAACCTTAGCATATCCATAACACCAACATGAGCCAGTGCACAACCAAAAAGATCAGGTCTCTGTACGAAGTGGAGGAAACAGTTAGCATAAGTGGAGATCATGGAATGGGAAAGTGTCAAACATAGGAATACAAACCAAATGAATCACACCTGGTTTATACAAGCCCCAATAAGAAGACCACCATTACTCCCACCTTCAATGCATAACTTTCGGGGTTGGGTATAACCAGTAGACACAAGATACTCAGCTGCAGAGATGAAGTCATCAAAGCAATTCTGCTTATTTGCAAGGGATCCTGCTTTATGCCATTCCTCCCCGTATTCTCCACCTCCACGAATATTTGCAATGCAAAAAACAGTACCTAAATGTCTAGTGAGTACTATACGACTAACAGCGAAATATGGGGTGAGACTTATGTTAAAACCACCATATCCATATAGCAAACAAGGGTGCGATCCATCCAAACGAATATCCTTTTTGGCAACAATGAATATTGGGATCTTTGTCCCATCTTTACTGGTAACAAAAACCTGAAAGTTCAAATGGAATTAAAGAACAGAACAAGTCAAGTAACACTGTAACAGCCATGCATAATCTGAGAAATACAATATCTATAACTGAAAACAATGAACTTATAGAGCCTTAAGAATATCGTGGACCTAAACATAGGATATCTCAGCATCAAAAAAATTGTGTTTACCTGCTTGACCTGAAACTCAGAGCGATCAAACCCAGGGACAACAATTTCACGAAATATCTTCATATCAGGTATATTTGTTCTAAGGTCACACTGATATATGATTCTTGGCGTTAGGAAGCTTGTAAAGCTTATGAAAACCACACTATCTTTACGCCTTGCAGAAACTTCGTCAACAGTGCCAATATCAATTGGTAATTGATGTAGCAACAAGCCTGTTTCTAGGTCTCTTACTTGAAGAATATACTTCACATCACTCAAATAACTCACTATCAGTTGATTACCATTCACAGCACAAGCTGACTCAAGTACATCATTTTCAGACTCTTGGAGAACCTCAGACCACACAGTTGGTTCTCTCAAATCTACCCTTACTAGTTTATATTTTGGAGCATCTTTATTAGTTAAAAATGTAAACAGAGTGCCATCATTCGCAATGTCATGATACTGTGCATCAAAATTATCAATGAGCTTGACAAATGGAAGCAGAGTACTTTTATTTCGAAAACTTTCCATCCCATTGGGAAGTTCAGACATGTCAAAGTAGTAAAGTTTGTTAACTGGATCACAGCCTTCTGAAATATAAAGGAGAACATACTGCACATTTGACAAAAACAGAGTGAGATTCATTGGAAATTTAACATCATATGCATAAAATGTTGTGTATGCTTCGTTTTTGTACTCCACAAAGAAAAATAAAATTAGACCAATTTTTTAGAACTATCTCCAATGCTAGTGTTATGTGATGTATATACCTTCTCGTAGCATAAGGTACCCTAACGATAATAGGGTGACTCACCATTTTTTGACAAAGCTACAGGTTTTTATAGCATGATGCTCAAGACAGATGACTATTTAGCAAAAAACCGGCAATATGCCATTGAATATCAACACCAGGCTACTTATCATAAGTACATAATGCTAAATGTAAAATTTTGTCAAACACAATAGAAGATATCCAATTATTCCCATGAAAACAAATCAAGCAAGACCAATTCCAAATGCTAACAGGAAGAGCTAAAGAAATACCTTCCAAAAAATATGCACAATAGGGCATAGAAGAAGTGGAACATCAATGACATTGATAACAGTAAAGTCTTCAGAAGAAAAATATTGTTCGTGAACTTTTCTTATTTCATGTGTACACACAGAAAGAACACAGATATGTCATATAGTTCTAAAGCAATGACAATAAAGTGTACCTTCCCATCATCAGTGACACTTCCTCCAAATGAATATTTAGGGTTTTCAGGATCTCTCCAACACAAAATATCTTCTGATTGATCTGTACCCAAGAAATGATAATAGAGCTCATGGTAAAGATTAGAATTCGTCTCAGTCCCAGCATCTACTACTTCTCCATCCCTATATAGTAGAAGCAACATAATTAAAATTTTAAATAAGGAACACATGAAACTGATCCTTCCACCATCACTCTGAATGAATAATTAATATCTCCATAAAAATAAATCAAATAACCACAATTCAGATTATCTTGACCAGGACAAGCAAATCCCTGGCAACACACAACATTTTTAAACTATATACTTCGATGAATTAGTAGTCGGATAACATTTACAAATTAGAATAACAAACTTCTATCTTCCTTATGATTACTAATCAAATACGCTATATTCTCTATTAGGGTCAACAGACAGAATTAGAATCATATTTCATGCCAGCTGTACAGTTAATTATTAAATCTGTTGGTTGTTGATTTTTCCTTATGTGCAACCTACTGTATATAAACCATTGACAGCGTTAATGAGATATTAATTTTCATTTTCTCGTAAACTTGAGTTAAATATTCTCATAATTTAACAAATACACGTGACAATTTGAAATTCAAGCCTATGAAAGCCAGAGTCGAAAATTCAGACTTCCTTGTAAGAGAAATAATATGAGAATAGGCCTATAAAAAAGAGCAAGAATAGGAGATCACTTACTTAGGTGCTGGATATCGGCTATAAAAGAAACCTTTGCTATCATGTGTCCAACTAATAGAGGAAAACTTGACCTGAAACATGTCCAAGTTTACAACAGTCAGTGGCAACTCATTTCTAAGCTGGTTGCTGTTACTAACAAGGAACACAGTGACGCTCACCCATGACAAAGTGTCAGGCTCAGCATTCTTATCTGCAATACGCATTACTTTTATAGTCACCCAATCACTACCACTTGAACTAAGTCCGTAAGCCAAATACTTAGCATCTTCACTGATTGATAGCGTGTTCAACGAGATGGTTCCATCTTCGCTGAGCGCATTAGGATCAAGCAAAACCTCAGGTTTACCCTCCAAGCTATCCTAAAAGTGAACAGCAAGACAAATGAATACGCAATAAACTCAAAAGTCCGTAACAATCAAAGCATCTAGCAAACTCATCTCAACGCATAATCCGCAACCCAACCTGCACATAGAGTGTGTCTTGAGGCTGAAGCCCTGAGTTGTGGAAGTAAAAGTACTTATCACCTCGCCTAAACGGAGCATGATAACGAGGATGATCAAAAAGCTTCGTGATCTTTTCACTAAGTTTGGATCTAGTTTCGCATTGCTGAAGTACCGAGTTCGTCAATTGCACCTGTTTCTCTACAAACTCCTTCACTTCTTCCGCATCTGGATCTTCGAGCCTAATCAACAAAAACATTTCGGTAAGATTTTCCTCACCGATTTTCTAATGCGCGAGAGCAATTAACTATCCTCGCAATCCTAAATTAGGTATGAAATTTTTTTAACCAACAAGTTGAAATGAGAAAACAAAACGCAATCTATCCGAAACGAGAATGAAATCGAGCAGCGAAAACAGCTAAACAGGTATTAAACATTTGAATTTACAAGATTGAAATGAGAAAGCAAAACGAAAGCTATACGAAACAACAATGAAATCGAGCAGCGAAAACAGTTAAGTTTGTTTTCCGTACCATCGGTAAGGATCGGCAACCTTGACGCCGTGGTAGTCTTCAACGATGGAGTCGTCTCTGCGAGCAGTAGGATATTGGAGACGGTGTGGTAGGGCGGAGAGAGAGGCCATCGGTCTCCGAGGAAAAAGGTGAGAATAAGAGAGGAAGAGACGTGAAGTAGAATAAGAAGAAATGAGGTGCGTGTGAGTGTGACTTGAAGTAACTGACTGAAGAAGAAGCGGCACAAGTTTCGAAGAAACTCTTAGCATTCTCCTTTAAACTTTTTTTTTTCTTGGGTCAAATATCATACTCTACTTACTAGCTTGTTACTACTGCACTAGTAAGAAGAATCGAAGAAGGGCGAAAGCCGAAAGGGGAGTGTGTGTGTGGGCGCGTCCAATCAGAAGTCACGATATTGGTTGGGCCTGCGCGGGATGAGAGCATAGCTATCAGCCGAAGACCGTTTCATTCATTCTTAGCCACTTGTGCTTGTTGAGTTGTTGGTTGTTACTTGTTAGTCAGTTGTTTGGATAAGGACTATAATATCAATTGAATTCGTGTATAATAATCATCTTTATGTTAATTTTTTTCTTTTCTAATATTGAAGATATTAAAATTGGGAATTATTTTTTAAATATCTGACAATATAATTTCATCAGATGAAAGAAAAAGTATACGAGTAGTTATAAAAACTAAACAATAAAAAAAATACTCATAAGAAAAAAATAGTTATTATATCCAATCCAAAAAAAAGCCTTAAATAATTAAAAAAAGAGAGAAAAGTGAAAAGAAAACATAATCTAAGCTGATAAACCTTCAATCGTATTTTTGGGTCATTTTATATGTCCTTTAGTCAATCTCAACAATTTTTAAAAAAGAAATGTTAAGAGACTAATAATTTTAGTTAAATAAAGAATTAATTAATGTCAATTTAAATATAAGATGGAAAAGTCTAGGGGGCAGCAGTTTTATTGAATTTTGGCCAGCATGTAACCAGCAGGGGAAGGTGAGCCATTGGATGAAATCTCATACCAATCTCACACCATCAAATCATTATTGATGGCTAGTTAATGGCTAACAATCACAAAAATTAATGGCCCTAGCATTGCTCATATAAGATAAAAACAATAAAAAATGTTGATTACTTAAGATTTCTGAATAAATTCTATCGGTCTAGAACTGTCTAAGCAAATTGTTGTTATAGTTAGAAATTCTAGTATCAATTTGGATAGTATCTCTAGTTATTTTATTGTCTTTTAAACTAGCAAGATTTGTATAAGACGAGAAAACTACAATTTGTTTGGGTTGAAAAATATATTAATATATTATAAAAATGCAGTAAGTGATTAGTTGATCCACAAGTGGAGTTTCAAATATTTAATATGGGATTATTTCTATTGATAGATACGTTGTAGCTATAATCAGATCGAAAATGTAAAATAAATAAATGGTATATGTAATATCCTAACATTTAGCACCTCATGATCGTATTTAAAGTTTGATATTTAATATATATATAACACATAATTTTTTATTATTGTCTTTATATTTAATATTATAATTTTATTTCACATCAAACAAAATTTATTTAAATTTTAATATTATATATATATATAACACAAAATTTTTTATTATTGTGTTTATATTTAATATTATATTTCACACAAAACAAAATTTATTTAAATTTTAATATTATATACATAATATATATTTAATATTTTTTTTAAATTCTAATATATCTTTTTTTCTGAATTTAGTATATGAATTTTTAACTTATTTTTTTGTATTATTTATTTTAATTCTAAAGTCCAAAAACTTTTTTTGTACAAACATGTTATTTTTAATATTTATATACTATTTTTTTATTTTGAACTTCAGCCCAATATCTGATATTTACAAAAAAAATCTAAAACTTATAAAAAAATGATTAACCTGATTAACAGATTATCTTTTTAAATCTAGACCATTCAAATAAAATATAATAAATAAAGAGTTCAAATTTAATGAATTCACAAGGTGTGCAGCACTCCATACTTAGCACGGAGCGTTTAAGGATGAGCCTGTATAGAAATACTATTTGATATTTTATAAAAAAAAAAGTATTCCACTAGTATAAAAAAATAGATTATTTTATTATAATAAATTTAATTATTCTGGTTAGTGATTATTTAGTTAAAAAAATAAATTAACATGAATAATATATATACAAATTTATAAAAATTAATTAATTATTTTTGTATGTATACATAATATTTTTGACTTCACAAATATGTTTGTAATTAGCTTATAGATTTATTTAAAAGCTAATAAAAATAATGCTAAATTTTTTAATTTTGTTTGTAAAGTATTATTTTAGCCCCTAACATTTAGATAAATCATAATTTTATGTTTGAAATATTTTATTTTTATTCCGAACGTTTTATTTTATCTTATTTTAATTTTTTAATCAAAATTAAATTTTTTTCTTCTCAAAAGACTATTTTTTTTTCTATTCTTAGTTTCTTTATTCTCTTATTATTCTGTCACTTTTGCTTTCAAATCACTCAACAAATATTGCGACAACTACAGTTACGATTTTTGTCGCTATCTATAAGAAAATTAAATCATAATGGAAGAAAGGATTTTGGAGAAATTTTTTTATAGTTTTGACTAGAAGACTAAAATAAGACGAAATAAAACGTTTAAAATAAAAATAGAATATTTTAAACATTAGAGATAAAATTAGAATTTAATCTAAATATTAAAGACTAAAACATTATTTTATTTTTTTTAAGTAAAATCAAATTATATATCTTATGTTTTGTAAATTGTAAAAACTAAAATGTTGTTTCGGTAAAAATTTTGAATACTAGTAAAACGTAAAGTTGATAGACCTTATAAGAAGTAAAAGAATTTAAAATAAGTTTAACAAGGAGTCATTTACTGACTAATGATGATCTAATTATAAGAAAGAGTATTACTTATCTATTTATTAATTAATATTATTTATTTTAATTTTTAAATAATCTTATTTGTAACTGTTATTTTGTTAAAAAAGGTTTTTTTTGTTATAAATATTATAACAAATGAACTTTTTAATGGAGTGAAAGACAATCAATAGTTTGAAATTGCAATGAGTAATAGTTTGAGTTTTCATTACTTTATATCGATATACTTTTTATATATAAGTCTAGTTTTTTGGGTACTTATATACAGTATAATTCTTGTTTCAAATTAAAAGTACTAATGTATTAATAGATTTAATTTGTATATTGATTAGTTCTTTTATTTATTAAATGTGTACAAATTATAAAAATACAATTAATTAGGAACCTGAAATAGAAAAATATTTATCATTTAAGTAAGAGATTTTGAGTTCAAGTATTGAAAATAACAAAAAATTACATTTTCTTAGAAATTATATGTAATGAAATTTATTTTAGAAAAGAAAGTTGTGGATTAAGTTGTGTTAAAATTAATTGCCCGTACCATGCATGTGATAAGATTGAAATTATAATTTTAAATTATTTTATTAAAATTAATTTAAATGATAATAATTTAATTAATAAATAAGTAATATGATGTGTATTGTTTATTCTTTTTTAAATATGATATTAAGTGTATTAACTCAAATGTAACTATTAAGTGTATAAGAATTATGTTTGAATTATGAATTCTTTAAATAAAATTATCCCATTTAAAATCTTTAAATTATAATTTAAAAAAAATTGATATGATATTACATTTTTCTCCATTTCACTATTAATATACTGATATTGTAAGTCTACATTACAATATTTTTCTGAATCTTGACTGAAAAAGGAAATAGTTATGTGTTTCTATCATTCAATTTATTTAATACACCATGTGCTAACACTAACGATATTTTTTTAAAAAACATATATTGATAAAAATAGATATAATATGATTACAAATATAATATAAATAAATAAAATATATAAATAAATGCTAAACCAATGTTTTTGTTGAATTTTATAAATTAAAGAATAATTATGTATTCGGTTATTTAGTGATCACATAGATGCTCAATTAATTAGATTGTAAATTGATAGATGCTCAATTAATTAGATTGTAAATTGATATCATAGTGTGCTTCTTATTTTTTTTCTCATTTCTAAATGAAAGTGAGAATTAAGAGAAATAAGTAGTAATATATAAAGAAAAAAAAGATTTTGCACTACAACACATAATTATTACTAAAAAAATATTCACATTAAAATATTAAAATTTTACATACGTACTGTAAATCATGAAGATCAATTACAATGTACTGGTCACTTCTCCTTATTTTTTATCATGATATAAGTTTTTCTTTTCCACTCAAGAGTCCAATAATATCTAATTGAACAAAAAAATTAAATTAAAAGTACCAAATTAAGAACAAATGAGTGAATAATATAAAAAATTAAATTTCAGTTGATTCTTCAATCTCAAAATTTGAGAAGACATAGACCTTCCTTTATACTAATTCATTCTCAAATATTTTTGTCAAATAGTTTTTGATTGAACAATAAATTTTATCGTACTGTTACAAAATAAATTAAATATAAAAGCTATTAGCTTCTACAAAGCTATTAAAAAGAATTATCTTTGACTTGTGAAATGACGTACTTATAAAATTAACTTAAAATACGAATTACAAATATTTTTAAGAATTTAATTTTGATGCACTGACAATGTAAAGTAGTTTTGCACATGCATCCAATTATATAATGACACATCAGTAAAAATAACTATTTTTCAAATTGAATGCGTGAATGATCATCCAAAAGAACGGATATAATTACACGATTGTGTAAAATATTTTACACTGTCAGTATATCAAAATTAAACTCTATTTATAAATTAAACTTAGGATTACTTGAAAAAATTTAGTAAAAGAATCAACTAATTTAGTAAAAGAACTATTTCTATGTAAGTCATCTTGTTCTTATCAAACTTAGACGAGACTTTCTATAGTTTTATAATTCTAGTCTTTATTTTTCATACTTTTTCTTCGTATAATTTACTGTAAGTGATACCATTGATAGGATAGTAGACAGTAGCTATTAGATATAAAAAAGTAAAAAAAAAATAGAATAAAGACTTTGTCAAAATTATAAATTTTTTAAATGATAAATATGTGAGAGAAAATTCACTATTACTTATTATATATATTAATAATATGTCAATATTTTAAAAATATACTAATGTAATGGCCACTTTTTCTTGTTCTTGACCATGATATAAGTTCTCCTTTTTTGGTTAAAAGTCCAATAACATCTAATTTAAAAAAAAAGACGAATTAAAAGCATAAAATTAAAGACAAATAAATGAAACAACACAATAATAATAATAATAATAATAATAATAATAATAATAATAATAATAATAATAATAATAATAATAATAATAATACAAATTAACTACGTACCAAATAAGTTAGCCTTTTCATTTGTTTGTCTCAATATATCAACATGATCGAGAAAATTGAAATGATTGTCAGGAATGTTAAGATCATCAATCGTATTTACTATACGTGACTCCTTCTTTAAAGTTATTCTACACACATGTGTAGTCGGAAGATAAATTCCGCTTGATTCCTTAATCAGAAAATTTGAGATGACATAAACCTTCCCCTCAATCATATCATTCTCAAACATCTTTGCCAAATAATTTTTGATTGAACAGTGAATTTTATCACACTGTAAAACAAATTAAAAATGAAGACTATTAGCACTTACAACTCTATTAAATCGCACAAAAAATATCTATAAATTGGACCTAACATCACTTGAAGAAATCATGGTGGATAATCAACATACTTTATCATCCATGAGAACCATTTTCAGGTAAGCTGACTTACTCTTGTCAAATTTGGATGGGACTTTCCATAACCTTATCATCCTTACCTTTATTTTCCAAACCTTTTCATTAGATAATCTATTACATGTAATACTGTTGATTGAATTATAGCTTGTAGCCATTAGATATGGAAAATAATAAAGAGAAAAAAAAATATGAATAAAGTATGAATTTTCTAGATGATAAATAATTGAAACAATTGAATATTGACTATTACAACATATATATATATATATATACTAATTACAAACATTATAAATTTTTAATGGAAATAATTGATACTAATAAAAAAAATCTATAAATAGAAATTATATAATTTCAATTTCAATTTCACATAACAAAATAGTTGTTAACGAAAATTATGAAATCTTTTTTTAACATACGTATTATGCCATACGTATAAATTATACAGATTATGTTATAACTTCATATATATGCATAACAAAACAGTTTAATATTATATATTGTCTACATTAATTATATGCCAAAATTTTGAAAAAAAAAAAAGAGGAGATATATAAGTATGTAACATATTATTGGTATATATAAAGCAGTTTTATATTGCTATAATTATAGAGACTTACTACAATTATATCAAATTTAATTATGACTGTAAATAAATAAAACAGAAAACAATCAAAACTATTTTTTTTTTCTTTTTATAGTCAAAATTTACTGTAAATATAAAAAAATAAGCACTAATGATTAAAAAATTGAGTAGAAAATAAAACTCCATAAACTAAATTCAATTTGTTAACTAATTAATTTTACGTCCATATAATATTATTATTATTATTATATATTGATTAAAACTGTGATACCAATAAAATTATTACATACGAATGAGAATTAGAACTATATCAATTATATCAATTATATGAATTCAAAATTATTATTATTATTATTATTATTATTATTGAGTAATAATGATAATTCACGTGATAATAAATTTTATTATTCGAAATTTGATTTGATTGATTTCTATATGCATAACAAAATAGTTTAATATTATATATTGTCTACATTAATTATAAGCCAAAATTTTGAAAAAAAATAAAAGAGGAGATATATAAATATGTATAATATTATTGATATATACGAAGCAGTTTTATATTGCTATAATTATAGAGACTTACTACAATTATATCAAATTTAATTATGACTATAAATAAATAAAATAGGAAACAATCAAAACTATTTTTTTCTTTTTATAGTCAAAATTTGATGTAAATATAAAAAATAAAATCACTAATGATTAAAAATTTGAGTTGAAAATAAAACTCCATAAGCTAAATTCAATTTGTTAACTAGTTAATTTTATTTGAAATTTGATTTGATTGATTTTTATTTTATTTACTTACATAAATAATTAAAATATATAACATAAATATCATAATTAATATAATTTTATAATATAATTATAATTAATATATTTTATCATAATTAAATATTAATTTGATGTAATTTAATAAAAATATTTATTAAAAATAATATAATCATACATTATTCATGAGTTAATTATTTAGCAAAATACTTTAATATGATTTTTACATCTCGTTATGAAAAATAACTACTTAGATATACCAAATAATATGTAACATATTATTACCTGTATAAGCTAAGGCACAAAGACAAGATTTAATTAAGGTGATTGAAACTTTCACCAAACAGAATATGACCTCAATCGAAAAAAAAAGGGCATTCGATTTTGCATTAATTAGATAATCGTGGAAATAACATAATCATACATTATTGATGTTTCATTATTTTTTCTAGATAAAATCTGTTGTTATTGGCAAATAAACTGTGTTTAGATCAACGATTTACTATATGTTTAGGTAGAGATTTTGTCAAATATAATGAAAATACAAATAAAGAATTAAAGGATAAAAATAAACTTAATTATATCCGACACTACTTCATTTTATTAAATTATTTAAAAGTAGCACATACACAAAAAATACTCATAATATATAAATTGAAGCAATAATTTAAAATTCTATAATTATAACCTAATCAAATACTAATATTAAAACCAAATTACTTAAACAATATTGAATCTATTCTAGTCCTAAGTCACGTATAGCATAGAGTCATTTTCGTAATGACAACCAACTGAAATAATATCGTAAGTTTCAACATTTAGAATTCATGCAAATTCGGACCATCCTCTTGTTAAATAAGCTTCATCATCCGCTATCCACGCAATGCAGCAAGGTATAGAATTCTCACACCGAGAAACCAAACTAACCCTTATTCCTCTCAATGGCATTGCATGCATGCAAAAGAAAGTCGGTAATTTCTGAAAAAAATCACAATATGTTAAAAAATTATTCTAATAATGAACAGCTTAAAATAAGAAAATTTAAATATATTATTAATCGTTGAAATTGCATATCCAAGTTTGTCACGAATTTAGCAAAACTGAACTTAAACTGAGGAAATTCAATCTCATTATGTGCTCCACTTCAAAGATTTTCGGGCAGACGTAAAATGTATGGAGGGGATGGAACTTAAATTTTCCCTATAAAATTCTGTGGATGTAATTCCTCAATAAAAAATCGAGCTCCTCCCAAGAAAGCTAACTTTAACTACATTCTAGGTTGGTCATAATAGGTGAGTAGATCCAACCATTCTTCGGTAAAGTAGAGATTATTGCCCCTTTTTTGAACGCTTACATCTATGTAGTTGGAACCCGAATCAATGAAGACAACTCGATGAGGTATTTTATGGATGTGATGCATTGTAAACAATTGTGGCAAAAGACAATCAAACTGGAACATTAAACGATAAGAATAAATTAGAGTAACAACAATTAATAAATTATCATACTGAATTTTAACAGTACACCAACATAGGCAAAAACACAATGAAGAGGATGACAAAATTAATATGAATTTAGGACATTCAGTCTGCAGCTCCCAATAAAAATTTGAGAACCACTTGCTGCAATAAGAGCAATTTAAAAAAAAATAAAAACAAAAACAAAATCTGAATTTGAACCAAATTGACCAATTTAGAATGGTGAATCTAATGAAAATTTATACAATCCAACAATTATTTTCCAGTACACAGTCGATGATAAAATGCTGTAAAATCAACTTGGAAAAATATTAATTTATTAACGTTCAATCATGATCAAGCAAAATTTGGAGACTAAAACAAACAAAATGAAATCAAACAAATCCCTTAAATTTTTACACTTCACTGAACTGGAATTCACCATTTTTTAAACAAATTGTTCATGAAAGCTCAAAGATTAGCAGCAAAATTAGTCTATAAACTTGGATACACAATATAATAAAAATGAGTATATGAAAAATATTATAAAAAATTATAAATTGTACCTTAAAAGGATCAATTTTAATAAAAAACAAAGAATACATTCTTATTCTATGAAGTAGTAAAAAAAATACTAATTATAAAATTATGAGTTGACTCTCAAATTCAGATTCATGTACCACAGAAAAACATTATATATATACTGTAGTAAAACAAAAATAAATATGTAAGTTACTTATTATTAAGGTAATTTTTTATTATGTACAGTAATTACGCATCATATATTAATTTTGTTAAAATTATATAATTTTATCATATCATGAATAGAATCATTATTTTCTATCATGATAAGAGAAATCTCGGACAATGAATAACAATATTATACATAATATATACAGATTGAAATAGAAAGGGGGTAAAAATATATTATTATGCATGATTTTAATAACTTAAAATGCTTGAAATAATTATCATAAGAAAATAGAATTATAATGGGTTAAAGTAATAAAAAAAATATAATTTTAAAATATGAACAAAAATTATAACGGGTTATATTTTATTATTATTATTATTATTATTATTATTATTATTATTATTATTGAATAATGAATAAGAATTAGAATTATATCAATATTTTTAAAATTAATATAATTAAAATATTTAAAAATATTTAAAATTAATGTGCGTTATTAATATCATTATCATACATTATTATTATTATTATTATTATTATTATTAAAAGTATTTTTAATAAGTAATTGATAAGAAATTTAATAGTGTATTAAATGTTGATTTGATATAATTATAATGAAGATATGTTCCTAAAGTAATATAATTATATATTCATTAAATATTAATTATAATATAATTACAATAAAGATATTTTTTATAAAATAATTTAGAATAGAAAAAATTTCACTCATTTTGGAGGGAAAACAGAAGCGTAAGAGATCAACACGTCACCTTTAGCAGTCGGAGAAAAATCCAATTTTAGCATATTAAGTAGATATTAATATTTAACAAAATTTATTTTAATATATTTTTACTTTTACTACTAAAATTTTTTGAATCTATTATTGATTCTAAAAAAAATAAGTAAAAGATCACATTTTTCTAATTCCATTCCAATCAAATATATGAACCTATGCCCATTCTAATAAAATTATAAAAGAATAAGAAAAGAAAATATAAAATTATAAAAACATAGTAAAAAAAAAATAAAGCATGGCCACATGCCTATCTTCTTGTAATGTACTCATGCACATCCATTCCTTTATGCATAATTAATTCCTATGAAACTTGGATATTAATTAGTTCCTTTTCTTGAGATAATTTTGACGATAAGATTCTAATTATGCAATATGCATAGTGATCATCATACATCCATTCCTATACATAACTTTTCTTTTTATATATAAATATGAAAATTAAAACACAGGTTCTAAAAAAAATTAAGAAATTGAAACAATGAAAAAAAAAAAGCAGCATCATTAACTATATATTAAATATCCAAAATATCCTAAGGAAAGCATATCCTAAGGAAAGCATGCATCCACCCATTCGTTCTCAATGCTTCATTTCATGTTATAGGTTTGTGGCAAAAGGTTGTTTTGTTTGACTGTAATGTGGGAGCTTCATCATTGCCACCAATGTCCAAAGCCAAACACTCAAGAAAAAAGGACTTAGACTAATGATTACATCAGGGTGGAACAAGAATGGATAATATACTGTAACTACATGCAAAATTTCATTCTTTCCTTGGTCCACTTTGTTGGATAAATGCCTAGCTAGCTAACTAGCTAGTTAGCTATATCTACTTATTTAATTTGGCGCCTTCAAAGACTACAATGAAATTAAGACCCATAAAAATTTGTGAACACATGGAAGGGTAATAAGGTTCACATGTACCAATTTGGAGTTTTCAACTTTCAAGTAGTAGTACTCCTATTTTCTTCTTCTTTTTTTTCTTATTCTATTTTCCTTTTCTTTTTCTCCCACATTATTTCGCTGTGAGATTTTTCAATAGTAAATGAGGTAGTTGCAAGTTTGCTAATTTGGCTGTGTGCAAAAGAAAGGTAAGGGAAGGTCTACAACTTTAGAGTCAAAACAAATCTGTGCCTTATGGCTACAATAAAGACAATAAAATGGTCCCCCCAGAATTAATATAAGCCCTCTAAGATAGGCTTAATTCCTTTGCACTCTGTGTGGTGGGGTTTGTACGTACACTTGAACCAAATTAAAGAGATTTTGACTAGTACAACATATATCAGGATTATTACTACAAAATATAATGCAAATAATTGTTAATAGACCGTGACTATACTTACTAGCTAGCTGCTAGCTGTTCCCTCAGATTCATATGAAAATTAAGCAAAGAGCATGCACGCGCCATGGGAAGAGAGTGGTTGGTTGTGTTGCATTGAAAATAAGAGATGAATGTCAGATCCTAATGATGAGGCTACACTTACGTTCAGAGGAAAGTAGTGGAGTAGCGTATAAAGGTATTAGGTAAATGGAAAGGCCACCCCTTAAATTAATGCTAACTACTAAGTACAACCCATTCGACCATTCCCATTCCCTGTTAAAAAAGATTTTGAATATCAGATCAATTTTTTTTTAAATAAATTTTAACTGATTTTTCAATAAAAAACCAGACTAACTCAACGATATTTTTAAATTACAAATTTATAGTGACACAATCTGCATGAACCCGTCACAAACTGAAATCTACTACTTTCATGTAAGGGAATTATTTAAAAAAAAAAACTTGAGCTACATATGCAAAAATTAAAGTGCAGATCCAAACCATGAAACTTCATTTGATTATGATGAAAGAGAAACAGAAAAACATTCAACCCCTCTCCAAGAGAGAGATGTAACCGATATCATCATCATTATCTTCTTGAAACCCTAGAACCAAATCACAGAACAAGTATCAACTGAAAATTGTACACAAAGAAGATGAGATAAGAAAGAATCACGAAAATAGTAGAGAGAGAGAATATGTAGATAGAAGCTTATAGGGTTTCAAAAGGAGACATCAAATACTAACATATATTACAAGGTTTTTTCGAATCCAGAAGCAGCTTCTGGTTAAATTAAGGGTTATTATACCCTTCGCATACATCATCTGAACCCACATCAAATTTTTAAAGCAAACTGAAGAATACTGAGAAAGATCGAAGCAAAAGCATGAATACACATGAAAAAGAACAAAATAATAATAATGATAATAATAATAATAATAATAATAATAATAATAATAATAATAATAATAATAATAATAATAATAATACCACCGGAAACGTACTAAAAGTAATTTTAGGCAAAAAGAATAATTATAAACCCATAGTGTTACTCTATAGGAGATACTAGAGACAAAAAGAAAAAAGGAATAGTGGTTATGGATGGCATGTAGATATATATAAACTTTACTTTACCTTAATTAAGGGAAAGAAGGATATCGGACATAGATATAAAAATATATGTATATATCACGAAGGATTTTTACAAAGAGAAGCTAACAGAGCTCTGTTGGCAGTATGTCCACCTCCCCAAGAATTTTGGTGTCAAAAAGAACGAAGATCGGAGGAGGTGGACAGAATGCCAATAAACTCTGTAAACAACGCTTTGTTAAGCCCAACGTGAACAAACACAATCAAGCTTGGTTTATACTTGAATAATGAAGGAAGGACTATAGTCGTCGTTCACACCTAGCTAGTGCAGCCGCAGCACATAGACAAAGTGGAAGATTCAGATTGGAAGTTTTTGGCAACAAGGGGTAACCACATCCCTACCCTATTTAAGATGCCACTGTGAGCCTCACAATAAATATGAGAGAGACTCATAGCGTGTCTTGGCACAAATTATTAGGTGGTAATACACCATTTAGGTGTATCATAATTTATTTTATTTTATACTTCTTTAGCCAAATACGAGTACATGTATAATGTATAATCATACTAGCTTCTATTATTTGAAATGTCATTTTATAATTGTGTGTCTTGCTTCTTATGGTAAATGTAAATTAAAGGCTAGATTTTTAAAGCTTTATACATTCAATATATTAAAAAGGTTCAAAATTTTTCTCATTCATTCTCTTAATTAATGTGTCTCTAGAGGACTTTTTAGTTAAGTCATTCTTTTAATTATTAAACATACATATGTAATCATAATAAATATAGGAAGTAATAAGATGATAAGTTCGTCGTTAATTATTCTCTTAATAAATGATTCTGAATTCAAATTTTAAGAATAGTAAAAAAATATAATATTAATTTACTTATAAATAAATGTAAAAAAACGAGACATCTATTTACATCGTTTAATAATGTCATCTAGAGTTTTAAAGCTACTTTTTAAACTTTTCTAAGATATTGAAAACTTTTGAAACTTTAAATAATTTAATATAACTTAAACTTTTCTATCTTCCTTTTGTTACAAGTTTATATTTATTTATTTTTAACTACATAAACAATACTTCACTTTAAAAATCTTAATAATGAGTGCTAGAAAAATCCATATTGCTATAAAAGCTAAAAAGGGCGGATTATATATTAGGAAGAATTTTAAGTGTACCAAAAACATTAGTATTTTAGTTAGGGAGCCATTTAGATAAAAGACCCTTAAAACATTTTTTTTAAAGATATTTTTAAATAATAAAAATTTAATACATATAAATCATTAAACTGTATTATTTTTATTAAAATTAGATTAGAATAAATTGATTTGGTCAAAAAATCGATAAATTATACATTGAATCGGTCTAAATTAATATTTTTTTATAAAAAATAATTACATTATCTCCTATTATAAAAAATGACTAAAATATTTTTATTATATATATATATATATATATTGAGAACTCTAAATTTTAACCCTTTTCTTTTCTCTGTACGGTTATATGTACGGTTATAGGGTTAGAATTTAAGGTTTTTAAAATTAAAAAATATATTTAATAAGAATATTTCAGTTATTTTCTATAATAAAATTATTGTAGTTATTTTCAATAAAAGAGAATATTAATTTATATCGATTTAAGATTTGATTTATTAATTTTTCGACCAAATTAATTTGTCTGATCTAATTTTATCAAAAATAATATAATTTAATCAATTATATATATTAAATTTTAATTAATTAAAAAACATCTTTAAAAAAACAGTTTAAACATCTTTATCAAAATAGTCTCCCATTAATTATTTTAATCGTTGATATAAATTATACATGTCAAAAACATTTCAAACAAAAAGTATAGTAACCATATATAATTCAACTCAATTACTGTTTACATGTATGTTTATGTGTAAATAACCTCTTTCATATATATACATATACCAAAATTAATTACTAATATATCTATATATAAATATTTATATATTATTTAATTCATTTTTATTATATATATATATATATATATATATATATATATATATATATATATATATTATGGAGGCTCCCCCACCCAACCCACACCTCCCCCCACCCCCAAATCGAAGCCACACTTTGATTCCGTTGAAAGGACCTACCTTCCACTTAGCCAAGAATCCAAGGTATTCTCTGTTCATCACTTATTTGACCTAACACAAGATGATTAGACAAATAGACATAGCAAAGTGCCGTGGCCTCCTTCAAAGAGATCAGAACGGTCAAACATGTGTTCAATAATAATTATATTAAGGAAAAAGTTTGGAACCAAACTTAGAGAACTAGAATCAGTAAAAAATCTTCTATTTTTAATTTTATTTAACGAGATGAACAACATTTAATTATTATCTTTTATGTGCTTATTTTTTTATTATAATATTTATTGTATATAAAAATATTAATTACATATACTAAATAATATACATACGTTTATCAATTTATATTTTTATCAAATGAATACACATCATTTATATTTATATTATTTAATTTATATTATAATAATAAAAGTACATTTTTTTATATAGTGTAACATCTACATATTTATATACATAATTTTCATAATTGATATATTTTTATAATTAATATTATTTAATTTTAAATTATATTTTATTATATATTTTAAAGTATTTCACATATGTACTAATAAATTATGATTCAAAATGTTCTAATATTTTTTTTAAAGACATTATACATTTAAATCAAAGTAACCGTCTTTGATAATTTAAAAATTTGTTTCATGTTTTTTAAAGTGAAATGATTTATTTTGATTCACATATATTTTTAAATTTTACTATAATTAAATTTAAAAAAAGAATGTCAAATACTTAAATTAATTTATTCAATAGACAAATTTATTCATAATAATATCCATAAATTTATACACATAACATTTATAGTTAAGTAAGGTATAAATAACATCCATAATTTTGTATTAATAACATCCATAATTTTAACTCATAACATTTATAATTTTATATATATAATGTCTATAATTAACGAGCTTTTGCAATTAATATTATCAAATTTTAAAATATGTATCTTATTATATATTTCAAATTATCTTACATGTACACCAAATTGTCATAATTTTAATATTTTTTTTATTTATTATGCATATGTATGTTTATTTATTGATTTTAATATAACAAGTTAATAATTATTTTTAAAATTTTATTTTTTAATTTTTATTTATATTTATTTTTATTTTTTATTTTATAATAGTCTATATGTAAAATATGAGTTGTATAATAGTTGTTAAATTCTCTAATTTAACATCCATATTTTTATATGTATAATATTTATAATTTTATATATATAATATCCATAATTAATAAAATTGGTGCTAATTTTATTATTATTTATTTTATTTTGTAGGCCATAAACCAATAATTTTAAATGTTTTTAATTTTCAATAAATAGAAATCGATTAAATTTAATATATTTTTATTTTTTATAAAATGTGTTAAGGTAGTTTAAGATTTTTTAAAATTATAAGAATTTAAAAATTTTATTTAGGAGAAAAAAATTATAAAATCATAAATGTAGAGGAAAAAATTTTTAGAATTTAATTTATATTAAATTTAAAATTAACTTTTAATTTAATTAAAAAAAAGATAATTAATTATATCAATTAAATTAAAAAAATAATTCACACTCTCTTATAAATATAAATATTATTAATTATATATATTTATTATCTATAATATTTTTACTAGGTAGCATTCACATACACAAGACACTTTTCTCTCCTCAGATCATTAGTAGCTTTTTCCACGTTGAATAAATTCTGAGAGATATATGAAATCTTCCCTTTTGTCATCCGATACGTCGCACTCATCACGCCCACAAGGCACAAACCCACACTCTTTTAATTAGACACCAAACCCCGATATACTTATAATCACCACAACAACAACAACAACAAACTCCCACACAAATAATTACCATGTATGTCGTTATTCAATTTTACACATACATCCATTTATGATACCAACCCATTTTTACCTGTCTTATTTATTGCATTGCATCTAACTCTCCATCTATATATAGTCAACACTCAACACTACTACTCCACCCTTGGGTAAATTTATTTTTAAGAATACTTAATATTTAATATATTTCAATTTTACTACTAATATTTTAAAACATAAATCAATTTTACCGTTCTATTCAAATAAATAGTTTTTATTCCTATTATATCCTTCTTTATAACTTTTTGAGAAAATGCCACTCCCCTCTTCTGCGAGATGCTAAAATGTCACTCCCCTCCCATCTATTTTATAAATGTACATTTTCCTTCCTTCTAACTTTTAAAAAACCTCCTCTTTAATCCATTTTAAATTTTTTGTGTTAATAATGTTAACTTTATCCATTAACAAAAAATTTATTTTTTATCATTAAATTTTACTTACTAAAATATCCTTTAATAAATTATTCTTTTATTAATTAAATTGTATTTTTAACAAAATATTTTCAAAAAATTAATAATTAAATTATTTTTTTCTAAAATACCTATTTTTTAATAATTTTTTAATTATTAAATTGTGATTTTACTAAGATTTTTATTAACAATTATTTTTATATTTACTATTAATTTTTTTATATTAATATATATTATTTTAATATTAAATAAAAAAATCTTACCACTGGTAATATGTATAACAATTAATATTTATTGATATTGAAAAATAATCTTACTAAATTTTTTTATTTAATATTAAAATAATATATAAATATCGAAAAATTAATAGTAAAATATAAACAAATTGTTAACAAAAATTTTGGTAAAATTATAATTTAATAATTAAAAAATTATTAAAGGGTATTTAAAAAAATAACATAATTATTAAATTTTTTAAAAATACAATTTAATCAATAAAAAAATAATTTATTAAAGAATATTTTATTAAGCAAAATTTAATAATAAAAAATAAAATTTTTACTAATGAATATTTTTTTAAAAAATAATTTTTTTTAAAAAAATGGATAAAGTTAACATTAGTTAACACAAAAAGTTTAAAATTGATTAAAAATGAGGTTTTTAAAAGTTAGAAGGAAGGAAAATGTACATTTATAAAATAGAGGAGAGAGGAGTGTCATTTTAGTATCTCACAGAGGAGAGAAGTGGAATTTTCTCTAACCTTTTTTGTCCAACTTCATTCTCTTCTTCTCTTATGCCACAACCATCGGTATCATGGCCTCCTCCCTAGCTCTCTTCTACTCTTTGTCTATCTCGTCGGAAATAGATCCTCTCCATTTTTTCTAATATTTGAGAGAATAAATTGTGATCTCTCACATTTAATTCTATAAATAAGACTAAAATTAAATAGGAGAGAAAACAATGAAAAATTAAATTTTTTATTGGACACTACCATTTAATTTTTTTTTTCACTGAAAATGATCCACTCTCCTCTCATCTTGTACGGCTTGATCCTCTTTATTTTGTAATTTAAGAATAATTTACTATTTCTTCTTACAATATTCCAAATATTAATAAATTTATTTATAAAAATACATAAAATTTAATATTATATTTATACCTATAAAAAAATGAATTTCAATTAAAAAAAACTATCTAAAATTTGTAACTTTCTCTCCTAGCTAGTATAATCTAACCTAACTCTAAGTACTCAACTATAACTTTAATTCCACCTCTCCTCTACGACCACCATCTATCTTAACCCACCTTTAGCCACCAAGACTCCAACTCTTCCCAACAATGAAAGTCAGCAACATTATCCACCAAATTCACAGCACCAATATCATCAAGCATTCATAGTGTTAAATCTATTTTCTTAAATGTAGATATATACATAACATAATCATATAAAATCTACAGAATAATAATTATATTACAATCCAAAAACTTAAGGCTAAGACAAAGAAGCTTGTTACGTTGCACTCCTTAGCCAGGCCGCAAAAATTAAACAGCAACCACTTGTATGAGCTCCCCACGCGCCGCATCGTCGACGAGATAATCGAGTAGCATGTCTTCAACAAAGCTCTCACCCTCGTCATCAAGAGGTTCTATACCATCATCCTCGCCATCGCCTTCAGCTCGAGAATTCCATTGGTAATATCCAGTGGCTCCTTTGCGTCTCCGCTTCCGTGTAGGAGCACGACAACCAGTATGTTGGCCTTCCCTGGTATGGGAGTGGGTCGCCATCTTACTCTTCGGTTGTGACAACGACTGCAGAAACTGATTGTGAAGGAAGGTGGGGGTGGCGTGTTGCTGAAGGGGTGGAAATTTTTTAACTATTTTTATCTATCAATTTTACGTAAAGTCGATTATAACTGAAGTTTTATCTTAATTGTATTAGAGTCCATCTTTGATGACTACAACATCAATTTTGCTTTCTCATGGTATACTTGTCAATATTTTAAACATTGCAGGTAGAAATGTAATAATTTACTGGTAATTTAATATTTTATCGAAAAATTCTAGTTTCTTTTTAAATTCTTTGCATTTAATTATTGATATGGTTTGATTACTCGATTTGCATAGTAATTTAGGACTTATATGTGTTGTTAATTCATTTGATTGACTAACTTGGAGTAATGAGAGAGGGGATTCATAATGGAATTTGTGAGCACTTGTATTGAAGATGATGGAGGATCCAAAGAAAAGGAGGGAAAGAAGTTAAGGGAGCACGTGAATGTGAAGGACAAGTGCCCCAAGAGCAAAAAGTTTTGGAGCCTCCCTTTCCGTCCTTATTGTTTTTGGACCTTCGAGCGCCACAACTACTCCGAGCTTCGCTTGGGACACCAAGATCAGTCAAGTAGTACAAGGATGCTCAAAGTAATGGTGGTGACTATATATATGCGTCGGTTGATTGGGATTGTGGAAGAGGTGGAGGGGGCAGGTTGCAATGTTGAATAGGAGGATGGGTGATGGGTCAGGAGCAGTAGAAGAGGCAGGTTGAAAAAGAAGGAGAGCTGTCGGCGTCGGAAGCAGCCTGGACGAGAAGAGAATAAAAGTGGAAAAAGATGAGATAAATTCTATCACACTTTTTAAAATAATATGTAATTTATTTTTTTATAATATATTAATTTTTAATTAAATGATATCTTAATTTAATTATTAATTATATTTAAATAAATTATAATAAAATTAATTTATAATTAAATTATTATTTAAAATAGATTATTATATGTAATTTAATTATTTAATTATTAATTATACTTAAGTAAATCATAATAAAATTAATTTATAATTAAATTATTATTTGAAATAGATTATTATATATTTTTTAAGAAATATTAATAAACAATTTTTTTCTTTTTTCAAATCTTCTTTCCTTTATACTAAAAGAAGAAAAACTTATGTGACTTTTTTTTAATGCAATGGTTAAAGTATATATGAATTTTCTCTCCAATAATTTTTACTTTATTGTAAGAGTAATGTCAAATAATTATTCATTTTAAATAATAACTTAAATAATAACAAAAAAATTAGAAGTTTAATTCACTATAATTAGAATCATTGATGAATAAAATGTAGATCATCCGTTTATTTGTTTATCCCATATTTCAAATAATAACATTGTAAGATGCAGAAATTATGAAAATAACAGAAAAATTTTTAATTCAGGAAGAATGATTTGAAAAAAATGGGGTTTGATTATTAATATTTTAAAAATTATATAATTATCCATTTAAATAATAAATTGATTAAAAATAATTTATTATGATTAAGATATTAACTCTAATTAAATTAAAGTCATTCAACTTATTAGTATCATTAATAATCAGATTAAGATATTATCTAATTAAAAGTTGGCACGTGATAAAAGGTATAAGCTACATATTATTTTAAAAAAAAATTCACTAAAAAATAACATGAAAAAGTATGATTTATTATTTTTAACCAACAATTAACATTTAATAATATTTATAAATATTGTTTAAAAATACGATGTTGGACTAAACATTGAATTATTGACCAAACATATTAGCTAATATAAACTAAAATTATTAGTGCTTGAAATTTATTTATTCATTAATTTAAATAGAAGCGTAAATTTGTTTTGAGACATTAGCAATAAAATTAAAATAAATTATTAGAGATACTTCTAAAATTTGTCTCAAAGTTAATGTAAAAAACATGCTTTTGTTATACCAGCTGAAGATATGTGTATATGCTATTTGTATCTAATATCTATATCCGTTTATTCGGTAATAATGTATGGGTGATGTTAGATAGCCAAAAAATAATTATAATATAAAAATATTATATAAAATTTTTTATTTTTTGATAAACAAATGATATATACTTCTTTATTACTTATTCTCTTTATCATCTACTATTTTGTTGCATGTTTGGAGTCATTAATATTCTTTTCAAAATTAATTTCAGTTTCTTCTAAATCAAATCCTTAACATCTCTCAATCACATTATTATCCATTAAAATATAATAATTTTCTGCGAAAAATATGAAAATTAAATTAAAAAATTTTAACAACTTTTACTATATAATTTATATTTTACATATAGACTATTAAAAAATAAAAAATAAAATAAAAAATATAAACAAAAATTAAAAAATATTTTTTTAAAAATAATTATTAACTCGTCATATTAAAATCAATAAATAAGCATACATATGAATATTAAATAAAAATATTAAAATAATTAAAATCATGGCCTATTAGTGCACATATGAGATCATTTGAAAAATATAATAAGACGAATAGTTTAAAATTTGATAATATTAATTATAAAAATTTATTAATTATAAACATTATAGGTATTATAGGTATGAAATTATAAATATTATCAATACAAATTATGGATGTTATTAACATGAAATTATAGTTGTTATGTGTATGAATTATAAATATTACGTGTAAATTTATCAATTGAATAAATTAATTTAAGAATTTGATATTTTTTAAATTCAATTATGATAAAATTTAAAAAATATCTGTGTTAACTTTATATTTACATATGCAATAACTAAAAAATGATATGTGTATGGATGTAATATCTAATAAATATAAATTTAATTTTTAGATGTTAGTTGTATGTAATTATGGATGTTATGCATATGTACGTATGAATGTTATGTGTACGAACTTAGTTAGTATACAATATAATTATAAATGCACATAAAAGCAAAAAAAAAAAAATTAAATAAGTTTATTACCATACCTCATCAAAGCTAGTGTGGTTTTTCATATTCTCGAGAATTGGTTGACTGACAACAACCTCGTCAGGTGAGTTCGTCTGTTGTTCAAATTCTTTATCGGCACCTTCTACCGTAGGTACCGTATTCAGATCGAATTCAAATGCCATACTATTTGTAACGATAAATACGACTTCTTGTAAAATTTCTTGACTTGTACACTATTCTGCTTGATAAGAATATAATAAGTAAAATGACTAGAGAATGAGATAAAAAAGAAAATTGATATTAAATAATATAAATAAAATAAATTATAAAAATTTTTGGCTAATTATGACTGAAAATTTTTTGTTATCAAACTTTTTCGTAAGGTATATATGTTAATACGTGTCCCCTGACCTCTCCGTTTTATTGATAAAGTCGGTTTGATTAGAGTATAGGAGTTTTTATTTTTAAGAATTTGGAAAGGGAAAAAGCTACAAATTTAATTAACATATTAATCTTTTGATGTGCGACAGTTGGCTTGCATTGATGCTGAATTACAATTATTGGTGCAATGGAAAATTGTACCAACTTTAATTTGTATTGCAATGAAGCTTTATTTTCCCCTTACATAAACATGTGCTGCAACTAAAACTAGATACTTACCTTCTATTTCTATGTTTAATGCGTTTTAGTTCATCATTTAAGGCTGTGAAAGAAATATATATATAGCCTGTAATTATGTCATCTGTCTCACTGATTTTAGCTAAATATAATGATATAACTGTAGTTTTTATTAGTCCAAGTTAATTACGGTATTAAAAACGTTTAGTGTGAAGTCACCAAAAAAAAAAAAACGTTTAGTGTGAGCAAAACCCTAATGCAATATTCACAATCCAACGAATACTTTGTTTGGCTGTGAAAAGGAAATGAAAGAAAGAAAATAGAGAGAAGAGGAAATTAGTAGACACATATATTTTCTTTTTGTGTGTTTGGATTTAGAAAAAAAAATTTAAAAACAGAAAAAAATTTAAAATATGTAAAATTACATATATAACTTTATTGAGACAAACAATACTCTTTCTCCAAGTTTTCTTGTCTCTATATACCAAGCGAAAAAAAAAATTGTGGAACCCAGGGTGAATTTTCTCTTCTCTGCTACTGTTTATATGTCATCCAAACAAGAAGGTAAAAATTTATTTTCTTACCATTTTTTCTTTCTATAATTTCTTTCTTTTCATTTCCTCTTGGTATAGACATAGCGAAAAAGTGAAAGTTCTCAAAAAGCTAAGTAAAGTAATGATAACCAAGCTTAATCAGTCCTTTCGTACATTTTGATGAAATTTAAATTAGGGTCAACGGTTCATAATTTATTAATTTTTATCAGTAAATAATCAACAAGGTTTAAAAATATGAGTTAAAATAATATTATTAAATTTTAGACTAAAAGAATTAAACTAATTATTAAAAATATTAGCTAAAAATAATAAATTTTGTTGTTCTTAAATTTTTCTATTCAGTTTATTATACTTCTTATTTTGATGATATTACTTCAATACAAAAATATATTTATAACAGAATTTTATTTGAATTAAAAGTGATATTATTCATTTGATCCCGCTAGAAAGACAATGATTTATTTGTATAATGTGTACAATGGACTATATGAGTTAGAACTTTTGACCTTTCGGATCTAAAATTCTAATATCATATCATGATACCACTCATCCCATAAGCTTTAGCTGATGGAAAAAAATAACACTAATACTTATATCTCTAATACTCTCTAAATCTCTATTATATACATTGTACAAATATTCTATTGTCTCCTCATACTTTCCCTTATTCATTATATATATATATATAGTGGTAATATTCAGTCTTTTTAGATTATAATATATTGGGTTTAATATTTGACAATAAACTATTTTACATTAGTTTGGAAATAAAACACTCCAACCATAATTTGAAATATATATATATAGAAGACATTAACATACGTTATATTAATTAAACGATCAAAATTAATCAAGATTTTTTAAAATAATTATTTATTTATGTCTCTTTTAATTTAGTTTAATATATGTATTAAAATAAATTCATCTCTTCTATTTTTGTGGGGTAAAATACAATTTTTCTTTCTTATTATAAAACAAGTTAACAACCACAACGACAATAATAGAGCAACGACAACAATAATGTAAGGTTTTTTATTTTTTATTTTATTTTATTTTTCAACATTTTTAGTTAAGTTTCTAATTTCAATTTTTAAAAATAGAAAATAAAAATCTAGTTAATAATTTTGCTGGATAAATAAAACCTGAAATTTAGATACTCGTTTATAATTTTAAGAAAATATAATATTTTTTTATGGAACACGAAAATATCATGTTAAGATTTAACAATCGAATGAGTAACCTCTAAAATTATGTTTTTATCATTGTATATGTAGTCTAATTTTTTTATTTAATTTTTATTATTTTAAAAATTAAAATTAAAAATTTTAATTATAAAAATTCAAAAATGAATGTAAAATTTTTAATTTACTGTGAAATTGATGTGTTTATACAATAACAATAAAAAATTTTCTGTTATGTATTGTATATCTAAATATTTGGATATAGATTATTGTTCTCATTATTATTATTGTTGTTGTTGTGATCGTTATATTTTTCTTGTTATATTTTTCTTGTTGGTTGTAGTTGTTGTCTTTTGGCTTAGTTTGGTAAAGTTTTTATTTTTTAAAAGTAACTTATAAAATTTAATGTTTAAAAGTTAGCTTTTCAAAAATTGTAACATAAGTATTTGATAATTAAATTAAAAATAATTTTTAATAAACACAAACAACAACAAATGTGTTTAGTAAAATAATTTTTAAAATAAAAAAATACTATAATAAATATTAATGTAAAAATTAAATTTAGATATTAATTAAATTAAAAATAATTTTTAATAAATACAAACAACAACAAATGTGTTTAGTAAAATAATTTTTAAAATAAAAAATACTATAATAAATATTAATGTAAAAATTAAATTTAGATATTAATTAATGTATAAGGTTATATTAGACTTTTTAATTTTAATAAGCACAAGTCAACTTTGAAAAGTTTTTCTTAGATACTTTTAAAAGCACCCCTACTTTTTAAAAGCGACAAACACAAGGATGTGAACTTTTTGATTTACCAAATACAAAATAAGGTATTTGTGTACTTTTGAAAAGTACAAATGCCTCTTTAAAAAGTTTTACCAAACCAAGTCTTTTTGTTGTTATCGTTATTATGGTTAATAGAATCGTTGTTGCTATCACTACAAGAAAAACGTTGAGTACTGTTGAACTTAGTGTTGGATGTTAGCGGCGAGTTTGCCATCGAATTTAACGTTGGATTTGGCTATAAATTCGTAATAGTAAAATATTATCGTCGGAATTAATGTTCCGACGGTAACATCGACAGTAATACTTGGCAGAAAAAAAAGAAATTCTGGCGCGCCCCACTATCGTCAAATTTACCGGCGAGTGAATCCGACAGTAACCTTGTTTAGTGAAACGCTGCGTTTTCGGCACACGAAAAACGTTACCGTCAAATTTTTCCGACGGTAATGGTGCCCTAAATGATAATGCAAACCTTCGTCTCCTCCATTTCAAATTTTCCTTTCTCTCTCTTCATCTCTACCCCCTCTTTCTCATCACTGCCTCCACCTTCACTGCCGGTTCTCTACCCCCTCCCGTCGCTCCACTATTCTCGGCTCGCCAGAACCTCCACTGCCGGTCGCGCTCAACTTTTCACGTTGATTTGGGAAAGTAGAATCTCCACCGCGAGCCAAGCCTACACCATCGTGACGTCCATCGCTTTTTCCGCCAAGGCGCACTCCGGCGAGCCACTTCTATCGCCGCAACCTCCACATCTACCGTTGCTCCACTCTTATTGCTATGAGGTTGATTTTGAAATTTTTTCAATTTTCAATTTAATCTTCTCTATTTTAAATTTATTATGCTTTGATTAGATTTTAATTTTTCGTTAGTAATTTGGTTTAGTTAAACTAGTTTTTGCTATTAGGTTGATTTAGAGTAAAATTAGAATTTTTTTATTAGAATTTCTCTTAGTTTATAGGTAATTAAGCATGCTATTGTGATTTTTGGGTTTGTAATTTGAATTTGTTTAGGATTTGTAATTTAGATTGATTAATTTAGGTTAGATTCATTATATTAGGTTTTGAATTGTTGTAGTATTTAAAATTCACTAATTTTGTTATTTTCTGCGTTGATGACTGTTTTGCTGAGAAATTGCTATTGAGATTATTTGCTAATTGTTTAATTATATTTTAATTTAGTTTAGGTTTGGTTAGAATTTCAATTTTAATTTTGAATTAGTTTCAAAGTTAGTTCAGAGTTAGTTTTCTAATCTTATTGGTATATTTAAGTTGATTAAGTTAGGTTAGATTCAATACATCAAGTCTTGAATTGTTGAAGTGTTTGGTATTTATCTAATTGTATTAATTGTTGCGTTGATGACTATTTTCCTAAGAAATTATTGCTGAGATTGTTTGCTGATCGTTTAATTTTAGTTTAATTTAGTTTAGATTTGATTAGAATTTCACTTTCAATTTTGAATCAGTTTCAAAGTTAGTTCAGGGTTAGTTTTCTAATCTTAGTGTATTTAGGTTGATTAAGTTAGGTTAGATTCAATACATTAGGTCTTGAATTGTTGAAGTGTTTGAAATTGTCTAAATGTGTTCATTGCTACATTGATGACTATTTTGCTAAGCAATTGTTGTTGAGATTGTTTGATAATTTGATATTTGCAGACACGTCAATAGGCAGATATGCTGCGGATCAGACTGCTGGTCGTGGTTGTAGTCGTGGTTCAGGTAGAGAGAGGATTTTTTCGACCCGGGACTTTTGGATCCTCTCCCTCTACTTTGACCACACCGGTGACGTCACAAGTTGCAGGTTTAGTGGATCAGCCGTTCATCATGGTCCCTAACCCCAAATACATGCCTCCGTCCATGGTAACGGCACTACCTCCTACCAATAATTCCATCAAGCAAACAATCACATCCATAAGACTCACATAATCACAAAAATATATTTTTCACATCAAATCTATCTATAAAAATTTCATAACAGAAAATAAGTTTTAAGAAAAACTCCTACCTCAACTCATTGAAATTCACAAAAGCAAATGGGTCGAACCCCCTATTTCTCAGCTCGCAATAGTGGTAGCCACAACCACGGCTCCAAACCACTTTCGCAGCAACCACTGCAAATCTAAACGCGATATGCAAAAACCGCAACTCAAACCTATTTTACTAAAACTTCAGAGTCTTCACCAAACTCATAACAGAACACATATTCACTAGCGGTAAGGATTTTCAAGTCAAGAACGACTTACTACGGCTGAAGAGGAATAAGCCAAGGGAGTGCCAGTAGCTCCGATTGTGTTTTTCAGTGACAGAACAGCGGCGAGAAATAGCAACAACAGCGACAGCTTCGCGGTGATCACCATCCACGCGACCCTCTCTCTTGTCCTCCCCTTAGGCAACGACAGCGGTGGACATACTGACAGCGGCGGCGGCAAGAGGCACAAACGGCAGAGACTCCTCCCCCTGAGCCACTGGCCCGCGTTCTCTTCTCCCCCTTTTCTCCAATGGCGATGCAATGGTGGCAATGGATGACGGCGACGGCAATCATGGTGCGACGACAGCAGAAGCTCGGTGGAGAGTCTCCAGCGATGAGGGCGGTCAGATTCCCTTCCAATAGCAATAAAACTCGCGATGGAACTGACAGTGACAAAGTGCAATGGCTCCTCCAGCTTGTGTTGGGAATAAGTAGTATAACCACAATCCAATCAATTATGTGTCAAATAATTTGTTATGTTATTATATTAAAATGTTAATATAATAAGGTCCTTGATTAAATTTAGAGATTTATCATTGTGACAGTTATCATAATATTGAGAGATAAATCTTTTATAATTTAATCTAAATTGTTCTTGATCATAGGATTATTAAAAAGGACATTAATAATCCGAAAAGATCAATATATATATATATATATATATATAATGGTCTTCATTGGATGAAGATTAATAGATCTCATTTATTAAATTATATATATAGATGGTTCATATAGAGATATAACCATTGAACTAACTCACTTTGAGAATTCCTGATGGTTATAATTACCGTATATTTGTCAATAGGATATTCTCAAGATGAACATAGTAATAAAGTTTCCTTTGACCTGCGACTGTCATAGTAATTAACAATGTATTTATTATACTTTGATTCCGGACACCTAATACCCTAGGGTGCTAGTTGAATGGATATTGGGTATGATTTAAATACTTGTAGAATTAATGATCAGTCAATAAGTAATCCGTCAACTCTCGGTAAAGAGTTTGAGCTCTATGATTATAATGACTGAGATGAATAAAACCTTGGCCAAGGGGATTGAATGAATGAAGAAATGAGTTTCTTATGTCATTCACAGTTCATTATAATAATGGTAACAAGTTAGAGTTTGACAATTAAACCATACTCTAAAGGTTAACCAAGAGATGGAAAGATGGAAGAAATTATACTTTGTTCTTCTGAGGTTCTTAGTAAAAATATATTACTTCATACTATCGGGTCGTTGAGGAGTGTTGCTAGACGCCAACCTTGATTAGTAAATTTAGTATGACTAATTTACTATCCGCTTAGTATTGAACCTATGGGGTCACACACTAACGAGTGTTCTAATCTTTGCTATAAAATTATTTAATTATTATTTTGGTTTGATCAAATAAATAATTATATTAATTCAGATGGAACATTATTATATTTTTTGCTAGCACAAAAAATATAATAATAGTATGATAATTGAGAATATTAAATGAGATTTGAGAATAATTAGTTATTCTATTTCTAAATTTGGATGAGATCCTAACTGATTCTGTTTTCAAATTGAGTTATGATATGATTCATAAAATTTGAATGATTCAGATTTGGAATTTCAAGATATGATTTAAATTTGAATTGAGAATCAAATTTAAAATCAGTAACAAATCTCATACTATATATATGTACATCAAGAGTACAGGAAAGTCACACAAGAATAAAACACAAGGGTTTTATTCCTTTACCTCTACGCACATAAATATATGTGAGCCTAATTCTTGGAGAATAATTTTATGGTGTGCAAAGAGTTGCAAGAGGTTTCTCAATTTAAATCAGATGTCCATTGGTCAAGGAGTTGACAGCAAATGTTGGTCTCGGTGTGGATACGCATAGCACCTTCGTACCATCGAAGGATAAAAAGATTTTTACTAGCGTATTCAGGTATTTAGATCTGATCTACTATCTATATATTGTATATTATTGGAATAAAGTTTAAACACAAAATAGATCTTTTGGATTACTTTCTTTTCTTGCGCTGCGTGTTATGAACACATGGTAATCCTTCAGTGGTATCAGAGCTTTGGCTTTTTTGTGTTTAAATTTTATTCCTATTTTCTTAAAGTTTATGAATAATAGGATTAATTCAAATTGTTTTTAAGCATGTGATGTATTTATTTTCATTAAGATAGTTTTCTAATAAATTAATAGTTAATTTATTTTAATTATTTAATTGTGATTAAATTATCATTCTTTAAATATAATAGTTATATTTATAATCAAATATTTTGTTTAGTTCAATTTATTTATTAAATTTTATTGTGATTTTGATCACAATAAAAAGAATAAGATGCAAAATATCTTTTATTTGTTTCTTATATATATAAGTGTATATATAAAAGTCAAATTTAATTTGATAATTTTTTTAAGGCTAAACGTTAGTACATGAAAAATCAAATTTTGATTTGATTGATGTGTTTTGAACACTATAATTTTAGAAATTAGTTTTTCTAATATTCTTGATTATAAAGAGCGGCCTGACAACCAGGAGTTTTATTTTCAAGATAATAATCAGTATATACATTTGATGTATTAGGGATTTAATTTTATATTTTACCTAGACAATCTGGGAGTATAAAATTTAATCCACGAGTACTGGTAGAAATTCTCTAACAATTGAGATAAACCCTAAAAGTTTGGAGTTTGCCAAAAATAAATTTATCTCTTGTTTACAATGAGTAACCTGACCACCAGGAGACTTGTACTCAAAGACAGAATTTATTTATTCATATGATGATATATAAGGAGAATTAATTTTATACTTGAACCTAGACAACCTAGGGGTATAAGATATAATTCAGTTAATAATTGTCTGACAAATAGATAATTATTTGGGATTATAATTATATGTGATACAATTTAATCATATTTATTTAGAATAGGTATGAGTAATAACTTGACAACCAAGGTACTCATTCATGATTTTAAATAATTTTAACAGAAATATAGATTTCTTAATTTACTTTCGTATTTTAAATTTTAAATATGTCTATCTTTTGTGTGGCATACGTAAAAGTAATATATTGACATTTGAAAATTATTCTTATGTATGAAAGGGTTATCATGGAGATGATAATTCTATTAAAATAATATCTTCCAATAAAATTATTTTTGAAATGGTAGAACTTTTAAAATATTTGTAATATTATTTTATATGGATTGTTTGGACAGCCATAAGTTCTAATTTCAAAGGCATATACCCACTATTTATTATTGAACATCTTGAGAAGATGTATGGTGACCCAAGTAAGATAGTATGACTATCAAAGATTTTATTTAAACTAGTGGGAGTATTGGGCAATATATTTTGAATTAAACAACTTTAGAAGTTGAAACACTATTAGCCAAATGGTTTTAGTGAGAATTGTTCTTACAAATATTTTTAGAGATTTTTTTTGTTACAAACAAAATTTTTCTTAATATGATTAATGTTTGTGATCGTTTTAGACAAACTCAATATGAGTATTGAGGATGCCAATTAAAATTGCTTTTAAGGGTTGGTTTGACTAATAATAAAGATATTGAGTATTTTTATTATAAGAGTTTAAAGTAAAATCTCTAATTATCTAATTGATATTCTATTGAATAGAGAATGGAATTCTCTCAATGCATAAATATTAGTACTCTATGTACCCTATCATGTTTAAAAAAACATGAAATTTGATTTAGTTGAGTATCATTGTTTGTTAAATATTTGGACTACATTTTAGAAATGTTGCTAAATTAACAAATTTCTCACTAAATCAATTTTTTACACATATGAGACATGGAAAATGCATAAGCTGAAACTCAAGAACATTAGAGTTTGGAGATGTCTTATATGTGTTAAGAAATTGCACAACAATAGAATTGATATTAGGTCCGATAAATGAGATTTATTGGTTACCCTAAAGAAATAATGAGATTATTTTTATCACTCTTCTTATGACAAAGTGTCTGTGATAAGAGGTTAAACTCTTTTTTTTAGAAAAGTGATTCCATCTTAAAAAAAAAAGAGTGGGAGTAACAACTATTTTTATTAGAATTGTATACTACTCAATAGCTGATATACTTTTTCCTGAAAGTATAAAAAGTTTGATCGTCAAACTAACTTTTCGAAAAAGTAGTCTATTTGTATAATGATATAATTCTATAAAGATAGATCTAATGGTTACTTAGATTTTTTATAATCATGTTCAATAAGGATTGTCCTTAAAATAAAATTATGCACTATTGTAGTGGGAGATTTCGTGTTTTAAGAAAACGAGATATTTATTATGCACTAGGTGTATTTTACAAAAAGTCAAGCAAACATGCTCAAGAGCAAAGGTGTTTAAGGTCTAAAGAGTTTTGATAAACACAAATGTACATTAAAAATTATATACATGATTGATTGGCTCTAGTGCAAGTGGGAGATTATTGAGATAATAGTATGCCCAAGATCCAATCTATCATGATTGGCTCTCGTGCAAGTGGGAGATTGTTGGGAATAAGTAGTATAACCACAATTCAATCAATCATGTGTCAAATAATTTGTTATATTATTATATTAAAATGTTAATATAATAAGGTCATTGATTAAATTTAGAGATTTATCATTGTGATAGTTATCATAATATTGAGAGATAAATCTTTTATAATTTAATCTAAATTGTTCTTGATCATAGGATTATTAAAAAGGACATTAATAATCCAAAAAGATCAATATATATATATATATAATGGTCTTCATTGGATGAAGATTAATAGATCTCATTTATTAAATTATATATATAGATGGTTCATATAGAGATATAACCATTGAACTGACTCACTTTGAGAATTCCTAATGGTTATAATTACCGCATATTTGTCAATAGGATATTCTTAAGATGAACATAGTAATAGAGTTTCCTTTGACCTGCGATTGTCATAGTAATTAACAATGTATTTATTATACTTTGATTCCGGACACCTAATACCCTAGGGTGCTAGTTGAATGGATATTGGGTATGATTTAAATACTTGTAGAATTAATGATCAGTCAATAAGGAATCCGTCAACTCTCGGTAAAGAGTTTGAGCTCTATGATTATAATGACTGAGATGAATAAAACCTTGGCCAAGGGGATTGAATGAATGAAGAAATGAGTTTCTTATGTCATTCACAGTTCATTATAATAATGGTAACAAGTTAGAGTTTGACAATTAAACCATACTCTAAAGGTTAACCAAGAGCTGGAAAGATGAAAGAAATTATACTTTGTTCTTCTGAGGTTCTTAGTAAAAATATATTACTTCATACTATCGGGTCGTTGAGGAGTGTTGCTAGATGCCAACCTTGATTAGTAAATTTAGTATGACTAATTTACTACCCGCTTAGTATTGAACCTATGGGGTCACACACTAACGAATGTTCTAATCTTTGCTATAGAATTATTTAATTATTATTTTGGTTTGATCAAATAAATAATTATATTAATTCAGATGGAATATTATTATATTTTTTGCTAGCACCAAAAATATAATAATAGTATGATAATTGAGAATATTAAATGATATTTGAGAATAATTAATTATTCTATTTCTAAATTTGGATGAGATCCTAACTGATTCTGTTTTCAAATTGAGTTATGATATGAATTATAAAATTTGAATGATTCAGATTTGGAATTTCAAGATATGATTTAAATTTGAATTGAGAATCAAATTTAAAATCAGTAACAAATCTCATATTATATATATGTACATCAAGAGTACAGAAAAGTCACACGAGAATAAAACACAAGGGTTTTATTCCTTTACCTCTACGCACATAAATATATGTGAGCCTAATTCTTAGAGAAGAATTTTATGGTGTGCAAAGAGTTGCAAGAGGTTTCTCAATTTAGATCAGATGTCCATTGGTCAAGGAGTTGACAGCAAATGTTGGTCTCGGTGTGGATACGCATAGCGCCTTCATACCATCGAAGGAGAAAAAGATTTTTACTAGCGTACTCAGGTATTTAGATCTGATCTACTATCTATATATTGTATATTATTGGAATAAAGTTTAAATACAAAATAGATCTTTAGGATTACTTTCTTTTCTTCCGCTGCGTGTTATGAACACATAGTAATCCTTCAGCTTGTGCCCTTCCTCCCTCAACGACGCCTGGTGGCAATGACCAAATATCCAGTGGCGGCGGCACAAGCAGCATTTCCTTCTTCTCCATCGTGCGCTCCCTTCTCTCTTTGTCTTCCTTTCTTTGGTCGATCTCTCTCTTTTCCTTTGGTGTACGACAGCGGCGGTGGCTCCCAACCCCATCCTGGCGCCGTCTCCTTTCCCTTCCTCTTTTCTTCCTCAACTCTCTCTTCCTCTCCATGCCCCTTCTTTTTTCTTTCCCTTTCTTTATTCTTTCGTTGTTTGTGGGGATTTGGGGCATAAATGGCAGCTGTTAATGAATATTAGAGTTAGAATGATATGTTTTAAGGACTTAGGATTTTGTTTGGAGAAAAAGGGCTCGGCTAGTATAAGTATTTTTAATAAATTTAAGGGTAATAAAATAATCCAAAACTAATTTTTAATTCAACAAACTTATCTTTAAAAGAAATATTCTAATTCAAAAATTAGAAATAATTAAATTAAATTTTTTAATTATAAAATAAAGTTCAAAATCTAATTATTCAAATTAAAGCAAATGAATTTCTCCTTTTTTTTTCGATCACTTAAGCTTTAAATCAATAATAAAAAAGTAATTGATTAATATAAAAATCTCTGAAAATATGTTCTCAAATAAATAAAATAAATCATAAATAATTTATTATTTAATTTCCAAAAATCTGGGATCTTACATTCGTCACTAGTCAAGCAGTCCATCGAGAGAAAGGCATAAATTTAAGGCTCTAGGTGCAAGAGCTCCAGCGTAGCCTTCACTAGTAGATTCAGGAGCTTAACGATTATGGGAAGAGGTATCAGGAGATCCTCACCCGCATGACTTCTGCGGATGAGATTAGGCAAGAGTTTAGGGAGTTGGGGAGCGGATGTAGCATATGGAGGCTCAGATAGAGGTGTACCAAGCTCATATATATGCACACCACTGACATCGATCCTGCTTGTGGCACGCGGACATCGTCACCACCTTCTGCACCGTCGACTCAGCACCATGAGACTGACGACGACGACTACCTAAATCTGTAGATATTAGGTTTTTGTTTTATTGTTTCATATATTTATTTGATGTACTTGACTTTTATTTTAAATAAAAATTCTTCATTATTTATGAATTGACCACTAACTGTGTAAAAAAATTTAAATTGACAATTTATTCAATTTTTTTTAAAAAAAGTCATTACTAACGGAATAATCTGACAGTAATTTGGCATGAAATAACATGTTTTTGTCGTCAATATTACCATCGAAAAAATTCATCAATAACCAATTAATTTTTCGAGCAGGTGGTCTGTCAGAAATTCCAACAATAATTACTGTTGGACAAAATAAATTCGACAGTAAATATTTACCAACAAATTTTATACTATTCAATTGTTTCTGACGTAAATTCGACGGTACTTAATATTTTTTTTTAGTATATGTTGCTATTGATGTTATTTTGCTTAACTGATGTGCCTAATATTGTTGTACGTTGTTGAGTAAAAAATTATTTTAATATTTTGTGATGTTAAATATAATTAATTATTTTTTAGTATAATTAATTTATTACGATTAACATTATAGGAATCAATTAAGTATGACTAATCAAGCAAGATGGAACTGTGCAAATTATCAACATTAATATGAATATCATATTAAGTCAAGTTTGGAAAGAGATTACACAATTTAACAACAAGAAATGCTCTAAGAATCAAGCTTATGAGTAATTGGATAGCTCCTGCATATTATTAAAACAAAAAAAAGAAAAGATTCTCCTTTCAATGTCAACGATTAAGAGCATTAAAGACGCAATGGCTAGTTTGATCAAATTAAGAATATTCTAACATTAAAAAAGCAATCAAGCTCTATATATTAAGATTTCTATCAAAGAAGAAGGCAACAATCTTTGACTCATTATTTTTGAGTATGTTCATATTTTTTTTTTAATTTAAGTTTACTTTATACAGAAAATAAAAAAATAGTGCATATAAAAGTCATTTTAATTTTTGTTTAAGTATTTCAATTTTAAAAGTGTGCTAATGAGTTAGAATGCCCTTAGTTCTTCTTAACTAAATTGGGTTAGCAGTTTAGTACCTAGATGAGTTACTAAGTTTAGAATAATTTAGATAATTTACAAGAATATTAGTCTCTTAAAATTAATGTTTATAATTTATATTTATTATAATAAAAATTTTACTATTATTGTAATAAAAATTGGACATAAATTATATTGTACTTCATAGCTAAATCAAAATATATCGTAGTCTTACTCTGTTCGTTCTCTATTCTTTACACTTTTTTTGACATTATAGGTTGCGTTTGTTTACAAAGACAGGACACTGAGACATGAATACAGAGACACAAAATCATGTTTGGCAGAGAAGACATGGACAGAGACAGTGTGTCTAGATACACTGAATTAGTGTATTTTGTATCCATTCTGACAGAAATGACACAAAGACACTAACAAGGGACACAATTTATTTTTCATTCTTTTTTTCATTATTTTTATTAATTTTTCATAATTATATTTTTTATTATATTTTTCATTTCAAATTTTTTGAATGAAAAAAATAGAATAAATTAGATTTTCATAATTTGTTTTAGTTTATCACCACACAGAATACAAGAACACAAAATTGTGTCTCTGTCCATCAGTGTCTTGTCCTGTCCTGTTCTCAGTGTCTTATCCTATCCTGTTCTTAGAAACAAACGCAGCCTATCAAACGAGATAAAATCACAAATAATTTTTTAAAACTATAATTCTACACTATTTATTTATTAAGTTTTAAAAGTAATTTTTTATTTAACTCTTCATTTTCAACTCACTTAAAAACCTGTAAAGATTTTGTGTAAGTTAAATTATTAAGATCATAATATGCAAATAAATAAATTAGTAAAAGGATCATTTGAGTATATTAACCATATTATGCGTTATTTTTTTTCCTTTGAAATTAGATCTTTCATTATGCTATTTCCAAATTAGTGTATGTAGAAGTAACAAATGATCTCCGGTTAATAAAGATATTGAATTCTTTTCATGGTGATTATTATAATATTTAAAGAGTGATATCTAATTAATATGTTAAAAAAGGTTAGGAATTATTATTTAATTTAAAAATTATAAAAATAAATAATTTTAAAATATTTAAAATTTAATATAAAAAATAAATTAAACAAAAATTAAACATAAAGCGGTAGATACTATAGAATTAGCCTCTTTTCATTGCTAGCTTATTTCAACGTACAATCATTTTTTTAGTTATTTAATAACATGTTCAGTTCTACCCTAACAATAATTTTGACTTTAGGAAGATACAGAAGAATTAACTTTCCTGCTTTGCTTCAACTTTTAACCTTTCAAAAAGATGAAAAAAGATACATGCGCTTTGCTCCTGGCCCTCCTTTGCTGCCTTATAGGTAGCGTCAACTTTTTATTTCTTTATGGAAAAGCATTTTTATTTTTGTAAAGGGTTTGGGACAATGGTTATTATGGTGGGGACTGTAAATTATATATTTTCTTCTATTTCGTCCTAACTAACAGAGTGGGGCATGTCCAAGGTATAAATGTAAAGCAAGCACGACATAAAACGAAAAGGGTAACAAAGGATGTTTACCTTTTATCGTTTCTCTGGCATCAAAGGTTTACTTTTGGAACACGGAAGATTAATAATGGAAAAACATTGATCTATAAAGTATGCTCATTAAGGCTATTAAATATGCAGATTCGATTGACTAGTGGGAGTACAATATCAAAGCAATTTAATTTAATTTGTGAGGCCAAACCAAACCTATGTAATAAGAGCAATAGTAGTATTACCTACACTTGCAACACTCTTAACCTAGTTTGCAGAACTCGATGCAGAGAGGAATCCACAACCACCATTCTTCATGATTATGATCCATGCCTGTCCAAATGAAAGACCTTAACGTGAAGCGGCTAATGCGCTTTTCCCCTTCCTTTTTTTAAACTTTTTTTCTTTAATTTTTTCCTGTCCCTCTAAGAAGTAGATGCAATCGCAATTGATAAATTTAGAGAACTAACTTTTAAGTAGTCAAAGATTCATCAATTTTTTTATTATAATTTTTTTAACCTTTATTTTTGAAGAATTTAAAATTATTTATGATTGAAATTCAGATTATAGAATTTAAATTTAAAAGTTATAATTTAAAAAATTGACTGATAATATATGATGAAAAAGTTAGTGCTTTAGTTGAACTTATCTTTTAAATTGAAACTGTTTTGGTGAAATATGAATGCCTGTTCATACCCTGACCCAATGTCAAAGGCCCAGGTCCAAATAAAAGGCCTAGTCCGAAGGATTAAGTCTAACTAAATACCGACCTTCACATAAGAGGTCGGTATCTACCACGACTTACTCTAAAGAAGTCGGACATGAGATTAGCTGGCGGATAAACACTCATTCAAATGAGTAACCGCCCCTAAAATCTCTCTAACCGTTTCATAAAGCCATATCTTAACCTCCCCAAGATAATGGGACGGTTAACACCCTAAAGATACGGCACTACTCCAATGGTGGTTATTGGCTCACCACTATAAATACACTGACATCCCTCAGGTATCTCTACGCCCAATACTCTCTAGACCTGCTCACACTCTTGCTAACTTAGGCATCGGAGTGTCTTTGCAGGTACCACCCCCCATTCACTTACTAACACAAGTCGGACGGAGTCTCCCGAGCTGCATACTCACACGGAAACCTCCTCCTTCGCACACTTGGGCCAGCCAACGCCATCTATTCAATCAATCTCCGGTTACCCACCGTAACATTGGCGCCGTTGCCGGGGACCCGAGAGATCATCCATTGATGGCGGACAGATCCGACGAAGAAGGCCATGTGGAGACAGATTCTGAGCAAGAGAATCTGGACACAGGCAATAACGATGTGGACCTAGCCCTACACCAGGAAGTTAACAATCAACATAGAGAGGGCACATCCGGGGTAAAAAACCCGAAGGTAAATTCCTCAGACGGGCGCGAATCAGAAAAAGGCGGACCGTCCCAAGTAACTGAACTAATGGGGTTAGTCCACAGCCGCCTGGAACAGTTAGAACAAGAGCGGGAGCGACAAAGGAAAACTGAGAGGTACCTAAAAGAGGAGATGGAACGGCGAAAAGAGTTAGAAAGAAAACTCTTAAAGCTAGAATCTTCCCTCAAGAGTCACAACTCCCGCGACGAACAAGAAGAACAACTCTCGGGTGGAGAGGATCCCTTTAGCGAGGACATAATGAGGGCTAAAGTTCCAAGGAACTTCAAAAGCCTTGATATGGACCTCTACGACGGAACTACAGATCCAAAGCATCACCTAAGCAATTTCAAAAGTCGGATGTACCTAGCTGATGCTTCCGACGCGACGCGATGCAAAGCTTTCCCGACCACTTTATCGAAAGCAGCGATGAAGTGGTTCGATAGCCTCCCCCCGAGATCGATCACCAGTTTTGAAGACCTCTCAAGGAAGTTTTTGATGAGGTTCTCAATTCAGAAAGACAAGGTAAAACATGCACCGAGCCTCCTGGGAGTAAAATAGGAGGTCGGAGAGTCTTTACGAGCCTACATGGAAAGGTTCAACAAAGCATGTTTGGAGATCCAAGACCTGCCCACAGAGGCAGTCATAATGGGGCTAGTCAATGGGCTCAGAGAAGGTCCCTTCTCATAGTCCATATCTAAAAGACACCCCGTTTCTCTAAGTGATGTACAAGAAAGAGCTGAAAAGTACATCAATATGGAAGAAAACGCCAAGTTAAGAGACCTGAGTTGGCGACCTGGACCCCCTCCTTCAACTAAAGAGAGGGAAAGGGAAGCCAAGAAAAAGGAAGAACTCGATCTCGAAAGGCAAAGGAAATATCACTCTTATACTCCCCTAAAAGTTTCTATAGTGGATGTATACAGAGAGATTTGCAACACTGAAAGACTGCCACCCCCTAGACCCATTAAAAATAAAAAAGGGGGAAGCCGCAGCGATTACTGCGAGTACCATAAAATATATGGTCACTCCACAAACGACTGTTACGACCTCAGGAATGTGATAGAAAATCTAGCTAGGGAAGGTCGGCTTGATAGATATCTCATAGAAAGGTCGGACAGTCATGGAAAGAGAAAGCGAGATGATATGGATAGAAGAGACCCACCGCCGCAGACTCCAGAGAGGCATATCCATATGATCTCAGGAGGATTTGCGGGAGGGGGGCTTACTAAATCCTCTCGCAAAAGACATCTCAAAAGAGTCTACCAAGTCAGGGAAGAGTCACCCGACCTTCCTACTATTTCGTTCACAAAAGAAGATGGGCAAGGAATAATCCCTGGGCATGACGACCCAGTGGTAATAACTATGATCCTGGCCAATGCCCATCTCCACAGAACCCTAGTAGACCAAGGAAGCTCGGCAGACATCCTTTTCAAGCCTGCTTTCGACAAGCTAGGGTTAGATGAGAAAGAATTGAGAGCCTATCCCGACACCCTATACGGATTAGGGGACACGCCAATAAAACCACTAGGATTTTTGCCCCTTCACACCACTTTCAGAAAAGGGGAAAAATCAAAGACTCTGAGTATAGACTTCATAGTCATTGATGAGGGGTCAGCTTATAATGCCTTAATCGGCAGAACTACCCTTAATCGGCTCGGAGCAGTGGTATCCACTCCCCACCTCTGCATGAAATTTCCGACCTCAGCGGGAATAGCAACGGTGAGGGGAGATCAAAAATTGGCGAGAAAATGCTACAACGAAAGCCTAAATCTGAGAGGAAAGGGCAAAGAAGTTCACACAATAGAGCTCGGTGGCGCAAGGGCCAGAGAAGAGCTGCGACCACAACCGGGAGGAAAGACCGAGGAGATACAGATTGGTAAAGAGGAAGGAAAAAACACTTACATAGGAGCCAACCTAGGGGAAACTCTAAAACAAGGGTTGACTGAGCTCTTAAGAGATAATTCCGACCTCTTCGCCTGGAAGGCCTCTGACATGCCTGGGATTGATCCCAAGCTCATGTCCCACAAACTCTCGGTCTATCCAGGGTCCCGACCTGTACAACAAAGAAGACGCAAGCTCGGCGCGGAACGAGCCCTGATAGTAGAAGAGCAAGTACAGGCGCTCCTGGAAGCCGGCTTTATTAGAGAGGTCAAATACCCAACATGGCTAGCCAATATAGTGCTAGTCAAAAAACAGAATGGTAAATGGAGAATGTGCGTCGACTATACCGACCTAAATAAGGCATGTCCTAAGGACCCTTATCCCCTACCAAGTATTGATACCCTAGTGGACTCCAGCTCGGGGTACCAATACTTGTCATTCATGGACGCCTACTCGGGATATAATCAAATCCCGATGTATGAGCCCGACCAGGAGAAAACATCATTCATCACACCCAGAGCCAACTATTGCTAAGTGGTCATGCCATTCGGATTGAAGAATGCAGGGGCCACATATCAAAGGTTGATGAATAAAGTGTTTTCCCCTCACCTGGGGAGCCTGATGGAAGTATACGTCGACGACATGCTAGTAAAAACCAAGAAGGAAGTTGACCTCTTATCCGACCTCTCACAAGTCTTTAACACCATAAGGTTGCATGGGATGAGACTAAATCCTGCAAAATGCGCCTTCGCGGTGGAAGCAGGAAAATTTCTAGGATTTATGCTAACACAAAGAGGGATTGAGGCCAATCCCGATAAATGTAGAGCCATCCTGGAAATGAAAAGTCCGACTTGCTTGAGAGAAGTCCAGCAGCTCAATGGCCGACTTGCAGCCCTCTCCAGATTTTTGGCAGGATCGGCACTAAAATCCCTTCCACTATTTTCCTTATTAAGAAAGGGATGCCCATTCGAATGGACTCCGGAATGCGAGGAGGCGTTCCAAGAGTTCAAAAAGTTTTTAAGCCAACCTTCTATCCTAACCCGACCAGCACCAGGAAAAGACCTCGTTCTGTACTTATCCGTAGCAAACAGGGCTGTCTCGTCGGCCCTGATAAAAGAAGACGAGGTCGGACAACACCCAGTCTACTTCATCAGTAAGGTCCTACAAGGCCCTGAACTAAGGTACCACAAACTAGAAAAGTTTGCCTACTCCTTAGTAATAGCCTCACGAAGGCTACGACCTTACTTTCAAGCTCACACAATAAGAGTCCGTACAAACCAACCCATGAAGAAAATCCTCCAAAAGACGGATATTGCAGGGAGAATGGTTCAATGGGCAATAGAGCTCTCCGAGTTCGATCTGAGATATGAAACTCGGGCAGCAATTAAAGCCCAATGCCTCGCCGACTTCGTGGCAGAATATGCAGGGGATCAAGAGGACAAACCGACTACATGGGAACTCTATGTAGACGGATCCTCCAACAAAACAGGGAGCGGCGCAGGCATAATATTAGTAGATGAAAGAGGAACCCAGATAGAGGTTTCCTTAAAATTTGAATTTCCGGCTTCAAATAATCAGGCAGAATATGAAGCCCTGATCGCCGGACTAAAGTTGGCAGAAGAAGTCGGTGCGACAAAGGTGATGATATACAGCGACTCACAAGTGGTGACCTCCCAAATAAGTGGAGAATATCAAGCAAAGGACCCTAATATGAAGAGGTACTTGGAAAAAACTTTGGAGCACCTCGGGCGCTTTGCAGAAACCGAGGTCAAACATATAACTCGGGATCTAAATAGCAGAACGGATGCCCTATCCAAGTTAGCAAGTACCAAACCAGGAGGGAACAACAAAAGCCTGATTCAAGAAACCCTCCAAGAGCCCTCGATAGCAAAAACCGAAGATAAGCAAGAGGTACTCGAGGTCGTCGGTTTAAACCTCGGATGGATGAACCCCATACTCGAATATATAAAATTCGACATCCTCCCCAAAGAGGAGAGAGAGGCTAAAAAGATCCGAAGGGAAGCACAACACTACACCTTGGTAAGAAATGTCCTCTACAGAAGAGGAATATCAACACCATTATTAAAGTGCGTACCGACCTCAAGAACCACCGAGGTATTGGAGGAAGTACATAGCGGGATCTGCGGAAACCATCTCGGAGCAAGGTCACTCGCCAGGAAAGTAATCCGAGCAGGATTCTATTGGCCGACCTTGCAGAGAGATGCCACAGAATTTGTGAAGAAATGCCAACAATGTCAGATACATGCAAATTTCCACGTGGCTCCCCCAGAAGAGCTCATTAGTATCACTTCTCCATGGCCTTTTGCAAAATGGGGGATGGATTTGTTAGGTCCTTTTCCCCAAGCGCCAGGACAAGTCAAATACTTGATCGTGGGAATAGATTACTTCACAAAGTGGATAGAAGCAGAACCATTAGCCACTATCACCACTCAAAGAAGCCGCAGATTCCTCTACAAAAACATCATCACAAGATATGGGATACCTTATTCCATTACTACGGATAATGGAACCCAATTCACCGACGCTACCTTCAGAAGCTTAGTAGCCAGTATGAAAATCAAACATCAGTTCACCTCGGTAGAACACCCACAAGCCAATGGGCAAGCCGAGGCAGCCAACAAAGTCATACTGACAGGACTAAAGAAGAGACTACAGGAAGCAAAAGGAGCTTGGGCTGAAGAGCTCCCTCAGGTGTTATGGGCCTATAGGACAACCCCCCAATCCGCCACAGGAGAAACACCTTTCCGACTAGTCTATGGAGTAGAAGCCATGATTCCAATAGAAGTCAATGAGCAAAGCCCAGGGGTAATTCTCCATGACGAGGTCGGAAATGTACGGGGACACAAAGAAGAGCTCGACTTGCTCCCCGAAGTCCGAGAAGGCGCCCAGATAAGAGAAGCGGCATTGAAACAAAGGATGACTACCAGGTACAACAAGAAAGTCATTCGAAGAACATTTGCCCCGGATGACTTGGTCCTAATCAGAAACGACATTGGGGTCAACAAATCAGGAGAAGGGAAGCTCGCCGCAAACTGGAAGGGACCATACAAAATCAATGAAGTTTTAGGAAAAGGTTATTATAAAGTAACCGACCTGAACAGCACTGAATTACCAAGATCGTGGCATGCTTGTAATATGAAAAGGTACTACAGTTAAAGCAAACTCTACTCCCTGATGTACTCTTTTCCCAACTTCATGATTTTTTCCCAAAAGGGTTTTTTCTGGAGAAGGGTTTCTAAATCTTTCTACGAAACGCGCCGACTTAAGCTCGACAAAACGTGAAAATCCCATGAACCGACCTAGATGGTCGTCAGGATAAAACGACGAGGTACAAGTCGGCGTAAAGAGGTTATATGAGTTGATCGTAAAAAACTCGGGAACAATCCGATTCTCAAGTCGAAATGAGAACCCGAGTAAAACAAACTCGGAAATACTCCGAGTAGATGAAAAACGCATCACAAAAATAACCTAAGTCATAAAAACTCACTAAAGCAAAGTTGGGTATAAAGGATAACAGAAAGAGATTGGAAAACCTGAGAAAAGTTTAAAGGCTGCATAAAAGCCCTTAAACGAAAAGGCTCGAAAAACAAGACAAGCCAATAGAAAAGGTTTTCAGAGAAAGATCAAGAGGGTTTTTGAAATATCGAAATTAGAAAAGCATACACGCATAAGGTAACTTAAGCCCTTATCCAAAAAAGGGCATTTATTTTGTTAATCTAAACCCTTATTCAAAAATGGCACTTGCTGGAATATTTTTGTTTACGGCCTTAAAAGGCCAAAGGAAATTGTTCAGGCTTCACCAAATAAATGAGTTTAAAAAAGGGGGGGGGGACTCACAGGCCGAGCCCCCATATAGCCATAAAAAATTCATTTTTTCAGAGGAGTAGAAGGATCACCACCACCAGACTCAGGAGAAGCGCCACCGGGACCAGGAAGAGAGGCTGAAGAGGAGGTCGGAGGAACAACTGAAGAACTCGGAGCGTCTTCAGGACGAGGAGGGGACTCAATAATCCTCTGCCCCCAAGTCTTCAATTCTGACTCGGAAACAACCACGGGGACAGGAGGATCCACGATAGCACCATCAATAACGATTTTATCAGGATGTAAAGGAGAAAGATCCAAGTCGGGAGCGATAACTCTGACTTGCTCCAGGAAAATTCTCCAAGACTCCTCGGCACCATCAGCGATAGAGTCCTCCAACTCGGCGTACGTATTCCGAGAATTCAGCAAATCCTTCCTCACAGACACAAGATCCTGAAATAAACTCTGGTAACTATCCTGTGCTGTCTTCCTCAAGTTCGCCTCCATAGTACATTGGGCCCGCAGCTTGCTCTCCTTCTCCCGGAGGCTATCTCTCTCCTCCCTCAATTTAGCTACCTTCTCCTTCAACTCCCTCTCATGACCCTGGTAAGCAAGAAGCCTCCCCTCCAACTCCTCAACCCTCGAGGTTACCCCCAAAGAGCTGAGGGGAGTCTTCTCAAAGATATCCAAAAGCTTGCCACAAACACCCGCCGCCCGAAAACTCTCCTCAGCCAGAATGGTGAGGTGGTTTCGAATAGAAACATCATCCATGCTTATATGAGGATAGATGTTCTTTCGGACGAATGCAAGAGCATCCGCCTTAACCCCACCATCAAAAGAAGAGCCAGACTCTAAAGTCTTACGCTTCTTCTTCTCTGGCTCAGAAAGAAGTCGGGCAGAAGGAAGTGGTCGGGACAAGCTGGAAGAAGAAATCACAATGGGCTGAGAGGGAGTCCCCACGTTTTGAGGAGGAGGAGGAGGAGGAGGAGGGGAGACGATTGCCCTGGCACCACCGGCCCTGGCCCGAGATTTTGCCTTAGCCTCCTGAACTCTCTGGTAAGATTCCTGAGCATTCTTCCTTGCCATATCTGCAAAAAGAAATAATTAGCAAAATTTACAAGTCGGCAAAAACTCAAAGTCGACAGAAACAAGTCGGAAATAGGAAATGCATTTACTACCTAGTTGCGACCGAACAAAGGTCGGCGTCCCCTGAAGGAATTTCCTAGTATCCAAGTATGGGGCCCTCCCCCACGCTTCTCGGAAAAACCCCACAATGGCCGCCTCCACCTCGTCCAGGTCATCTAAACCATACTTTTCACAAGGGGAGGCTTCCAGCCAATAAAGGGGAAAGCGAGGGGAAGAATGCTCATCCAGGAAAAAGGGGTGGTGACTCTCTACAGCTTGCACTTTGAAAAAATAATTTTTGAAGTCATGGAAGGATTCATAAAAAAGAGTGAAAATCCTCCGACCTTGTATGGCTCGGAAGGATACCCATTGTTGTTTGTTGTTTAGCCCACTAAAGGGCTTAGTCATATGGAAAAGAAAGAAGAAAATCCTCAAAGAAGTCGAAAAGTCCAAAGCGTGACTAACGAACTGATAAATCTTCAGAAAACCCCAAGAATTGGGGTGAAGTTGAGTAGGGGCAACTCGACAGTGGTGCAAAACAGATATTTCAAAATCCGAGAAAGGAAGAAAAACACCCAAGCGGGTGATCATACATTCATACATAAAGAAAAAATGAGGGGCCGCCTCATTGACTCTCCCAAAACAAACCCGATCTTCCGGACCCGGGGTTATCAACTCATATTTTGGCTCGTCCTCCTCCGAAGTACAAAGCCTGTGATGAGTACGAAGATGAGTGATAAACTCAGCGTCGACCAAGGGTTCCTCCCCAAGGACCGTGACATCAACCCATTGAGAAAGAACATCTACAGAAGCCATTTTTTCTTTATATAAAAGGTAACAGAAACCTACAAAAAGAAAAAAGAAAAAGAAAATCAAAAAACACGGTCCCTAAAGAGAGGGGATACGAAGCCGAAATCTACAGACCAACCTATCCACCCACAAAACAAAAGCATGCAAACATAAGGCATGACGTGAAAGAAGTAAAGCTAACCTTTATCCGAAAGGTGAAGGTTGGAAAAAGCAGAAATCTTCGAGCACAAGAATGCAGCACGAGCAAGGAAAGAAGAAGTGTGAAAGATTGCAGAAACAGAAAAATGAAAGAGAGGGAAAGTATTTATAAACCTGCTAAGGGGCATAATGGTAAAAGCAGAGCAGTCATTAATGAGATTGCACCGTTACCAAAGCCCTCAATCCCTGAATGCTTCCCCAACGGACACGACGCTTGAATTGACGTAACTGTCAGAAACAAAAGGTCGCGAAAATCACGTCGGTTTATAAGACCCATGTCTCCTCCAAATAAGTCGACTACGAACCCGAGTTAAATACTTGAACCCAAGCTCTAAAGAGACTTTGGGCTCAAGTAGGGGCACTGTTCATACCCTGGCCCAATGTCAAAGGCCCAGGTCCAAATAAAAGGCCTAGTCCGAAGGATTAAGCCTAACTAAATACCGACCTTCACATAAGAGGTCGGTGTCTACCACGACTTACTCTAAAGAAGTCGGACATGAGATTAGCTGGCGGATAAACACTCATTCAAATGAGTAACCGCCCCTAAAATCTCTCTAACCGCTTCATAAAGCCATATCTTAACCTCCCCAAGATAATGGGACGGTTAACACCCTAAAGATACGGCACTACTCCAACAGTGGTTATTGGCTCACCACTATAAATACACTGACATCCCTCAGGTATCTCTAAGCCCAATACTCTCTAGACCTGCTCACACTCTTGCTAACTTAGGCATCGGAGTGTCTTTGCAGGTACCACCCCCCATTCACTTACTAACACAAGTCGGACGGAGTCTCCCGAGCTGCATACTCACACGGAAACCTCCTCCTTCGCACACTTGGGCCAGCCAACGCCATCTATTCAATCAATCTCCGGTTACCCACCGTAACAATGCCATATTATTATTCTCTTTTCTTAAATAAGATGTATTATTAATTTATCAATAAATTTAAAAATTAACATAGATGATTATTTCAAAACAAAAGAAGTATGTCACATAATAAATAATTTTACTAACAAATATTTAATATTGATTAAGACTATATATATATATATATATAATTCTCCAGATCAGACAAGGCAAGGCCAAAGAATGATTGAAAACACATGGTGAAGATATGCATGCCATGGCCTTGAACAACGTCGTCAGTTTATTATTTGATTTTCCTTGCGCGCGGTCCTAGTTGATATTATTTGTGTTTGTTTATTGTCAGACCTCAAATAATTTGCATTTCATCCAAGTGACTTTTTTTTTTTTAATTTCAAATCTTAATTAAAATGGGTAATCTGACTCGTTGGAATACTCTCACATTACTCGAGTAAATAAACCTTATCCTCATTATTTAAGATTAGAGAAACATTTTGTACGAGGAAATGTATAATTATATTCTTAATTAGAATATCACATGACACATGTGATCATCAGGATATCGACTATCGGGTAGATTAAATCAAAGAAGAATGAGCCAATGGAGATGATGCCTTTTCAAGATGATGACTCTTCAACATCTGATCCCTCATACATTGTATCAATATTATTATAATTATTAGTACATTAATATTATAAATAAGTGTGAATGTTAGGGTACTAACTAACATTTTTAATATAAAAAGAGAGAAAGTATTTAATATTAATTAAAGTAAAATATAAGAAAAAAATGTTAACGGTTTAGTATTTTTCAATTATCTACAAATTTTAATACAACTTTTATTATGCTCTAATTTTTAAATTACGTCTAAAATTGTGCCTTTTTTAGGGTGCTTGAAAAAAAATATAGTAATTTTTTATTTTATTTTTAGTAACAATAAAAATAATGATTAATATATTTATTGACAATTAAACAATAGCCAATTTATAATTTGCCATTAAAAAATTTTAGTAACAATTATATAATTATTGGTAAAGACTTTTTAATAATCGTAAAATATATATAATTATCATTATAACATATAGTAATAAATCATTGCCACAAAAATTTAAATTAAATAAGACATATAATAAATATTATGTTATTATTCCTGAAAATAATTTTTGTTGGAGTGAAGTATGTTAATTGTTAACTCATAAAAGATGGAATTTAGATCAAACTTATCTTGTACAAATTTATTCGAATTCTCTCTATTTTTTTTCAAATATTATAAAAAATTCTATACTTTTTCTGTATATTATTATGGAAAAGTATAGGTTACTAACATATTATCTGTCAACTTCTGCCAACTCTTATTTATATTTGTGTTTCATGGAAGTGTGTTCGTAGATGTGTTTAATAATTAATATATTTTAAATACATATATAAAGAGACACATCCAGAAAATATATCTATAAAGACACTTCTATTAAACACAGTTATAAAAAAAACATTTTTATTAGACACATCCATGAACACATTTTCATAAAACACAATTATAAATAAGAGTTGGCAGAAGTTGACAGATATACTGTTGGTAACGTAGCGGAACCGTATTATTATCGACTTGAATGTCAAAATTTTTTTCGTGTACACCGTCATCTCGTGGAGATATCAATCTAGAACAAGAAGATTTGCCGCAACTTTATGTCCTGATCTACGAATTGATGTACCATGACTATTAGAGGTAAATATAATCTCATTAGGGAACAATACTAAACTCCAATCTTGGTAATTTAAAACTGGCCTGATAACTATTTAACACTCACTTCTAACAGGTCCAAATGCAAGATCAGACAAAACTGAATGCATGATTGAGAATTTGATTTGAACATCTAGCTCATGTGACTCTGAGACTCTGATGAGAATTAAAAGGATGAGATTTTTGGCGCAGATAACCAACATGGAAAATTGAACGAAGGGAGAATTGTTGTACGTATTTGGATGCATTATCTTTCGAGAACTGTAGGGGAATGGGTCCGATGAGCTGGTTTGGAACAACATTGTCGAATTTCGGTTTCAAAATCTAAATGATGGAGTCTATGACGATGTATTTGATGTTGACGTGGGTCTCTTTCCAGCTACCGTGCCACGTGATCTCTCTCTCTCTCTCTCTCTCTCTCTCTCTCTCTCTCTCTCTCTCTCTCTCTCTCTCTCTCTCTCTCTCTCTCTCTCTCTCTCTCTCTCTCTCTCTCTCTCTCTCTCTCGCGAAAATCTAATTAGCAAAACTAATTTATATTCTTTTTTATTTAAAAATAGTATATGTGCCATGCAAGTGATACTCATTATTACCGTTCTAAAGTTCCAATACTTTAAAAGACCCCGGCACCAGGTTGCAATTTTCGCTATTATTATATTTGTGACGTACCTCGTAAAGCTACAGTATATACTGTATATCGTTAATGTACTGCTTATAAGAAGTGATATTTAGATTTACAATTAGGTTATTAGTTAGTTATTTCAAAAGACATATTTTAGATCTATGTTCATCTTTCTCCCAGCTACTTAACTGGTTATCAGTAGTTACAACAGGGAACGATTCCAGCTTATTACATTACAGGTAACGTAAAACAGACCAACTTTTTTTATTCAGAAAAAAATAGACAAAATTTATCGGTACAACTTTGATAACTGCCACTTGTAACATGATAATATGACTGTTGTTAATAAGAGTTTTATTTAAAACCTATTACTAGTTCGTTTAATCAAATTCGTTCTTTTCACAATTATTTCCGCTATTAAGATAGATGTGGTATTACATAATTAAAAACGTATAAAATTATTTTATATTAATAGTATATCAAAATTAAATTATATTAATAATATCTTTAAACTTTTTTTTAACACTTAATAACTGCAAAAATATTTGTACAGGTAGTCACTTTTAGTTACTCATATATATATATTGAAAAAATATAAGAAATTAATTTTTAATTAAATAATATTAACTAACTTTTTTTAATTATAAAAATTTGAATCTTTAAGAGAATTTAAGATTTATAATTTAAAATTTAGGCTTAATAATTTATGAATTTGGGTCTAGATAGAATCTAAAATAAACAAAATAATTTTAAAAAAATTGACTAATATTGATTAGCAAAAGTTAACTTCCTAACATTATTATGTTTTTTTTAATTTATTGTATTTTAGAGTTTCATCATGCATGACTCTTTATTAATTTTATGTATGAAGGAATATAAATATTCAAAAAGGTATTTTAAGCTTATGAATAATTTTCAAAAGTAGTCCTTTCAGTTTTAAGTTTTAACTCTTTCAAAACAATTCTTTTGCTGTGTTTTTGGTCTTGGCAAGGGTAACTCTTTCAAGTTTTCGTTCCTCTAGAAATTACAATGTATGGACTATCCATTATCCATAGCGATTACGTTTCATTTATTTATGAGTAATTATCCAATTTGGTCTTCAAAGATTTTAAATTTTAGTCATTAAAAAAAAAAATACATAGATCAATTTCTATCGTTTTCTTTCGTCAGATATCACTATTAGAAAACTAGTTATTACAGATAGATATTTTTGACAGATTTTATCCCACGGAAATACAGACAGAATTTCAGACGAATTTTTTGTCGAAAAACAAAAAAATAAATTAGCATAAATTACAGACAGAAAACAGAATCTGTCGATAATTCCGTCGGTAAAATTAATTTTTTTAAATGAAAAATGGTTACAGACGAAAAATCCGCCTGTAATTAAATAAACAAAACGCTGCGTTTTATTAAATTATTACAGACAGAAAATCCGTCTGTAATTTAAATTTTTCGTCGGAAATGTTGGGGTAACCCTAATTTTATCACCATCCATTCACACTCCATTCGAACGTTGCCAGCAGCCCCCATCCCTCGAACTCTTCTCCTCCGGTAGAAGGTGCTTTCGTCACCGACGGGAACAGACCGTGGGTGCCTTCGTCATATGGGGAAGCTCTACTCGGCCCTCTTCGCATTGTTCCTCCTCTCCTCGCCGTCGCACGAAGTTCTGAGTTTTAGCTGGTGATTCCATTGTGTTCTTGAGAGCGAAGGATGGTGATCTGTGTGTTGGAACAAGGAGGGCCAAGAAGGTGACAATTGGAGGTGGTGAGGTGTCGGTGTCATCGGTGATTCAAACTGTGAGTTGTGGTGTTAATGGAAGGCCATTTGAGGTTGTGTACTATCCAAGGGGAAGCTCACCTGAGTTTTGTGTTAAGGCTTCACTTGTGAGAGATGCAATGAAAGTGAGGTGGTGTTCTGGGATGAGGTTCAAGATGCCCTTTGAGACTAAGGATTCTTCTAGAATCAGTTGGTTCATGGGAACCATTTCTTCTGTTCAGCTTCTTGATCTCATTCATTGGCCTAATTCTCCATGGCGTCTTCTGCAGGTACATCTTTTAATTGCTATTGTCAAATTTCTAATGAATTTAGATTTGTTTCTTGGGTTAATTTTGTCATGAGATGTTTCTTTACCTTATTTAATCAAAAGTAACTGTAGTGGTAACAACTCCTTTTTGGTTCTTTTTTCTAATAATTGCCTTATTTGTTGTCTGAGTGTAGATCAGATATAGTAAGGTAGACATCCTCTGCTCAGAAAGTGGGAAGCAGCGAATAAGTTACATGTTCCTAATGAGGTAATAATGCTAACCTTTTTATAATTTACATGTTTTTAGTTATATTTCTACCCATATGAAATATTTTGTTGCCTCATTGGTCTTAATTAATTCTCTACTGATTTGGAAGCAGAAATAGACTGCCTCAATTGGATATACATTTGGTGGTGGCATGTTCGAGATGAATAAAGTGAAGGGTGGTAGTCTGTACGGTGCCCGAACTTATGTTGGTGGTGATGGATCAAGACAACCAACTAAACTTGAGTTGGAGCAAGCATTCCACCAAGGCAAGTATATTGCCACCATCACTAAGAAGCTCAAGAAAGAATGAAGCTATCCATAAATTAGGATATTGAATCCTGATGAGTCCACTAGTTACTTGTCATCTAATGTATTTAGATTATATTATTGCATGAAAATAATTGCTTCTTATTATAAAGAAAGCGCTTTGTACTCACTGGTGTGTTTTTCAATTTATACCATAAATAAAAATTTGTATTTATTAAATTTATATTTATTTTGTATGAAAACAAGTTTATTTTGTAATGAAAAAATCTAAAAAAATTCTATTTTACCTTACTGACGGATTTACAGACGGATTTTCTATCTGTAATCAGTGTGCGATGATTTTCCAAGGTTCAAATTACAGACGGAAAATCCGTCGAAAAATTCGTCTGTAATTACCGATGGAAAATTCGTCAGAAAGTTCGTCGTGTCAGGAAAATGGATGGAGAATTTACAGAGGAAAAATCCGTCGGTAACTGGTAAAAATCCGTCGAAAATTTTCTGACGGAAAAAAATCCATCGGTAAATAATTTTCGACGAGGCTTTTACAAAGGGACGAAATCCGTCGGTAACAAAAAATCTGTTTGTAATAAAGACTAAATCTGTCTGTAAATTTGTCTGTATTAATCAATTTTCTAGTTATGCATTTCAGTCCTTAGTCTATTTTTTGGCGTGACTCATCAATGGAGATTGCTGACTTGGCACGTTAATTCGCACATGTGGCGACAAAACAGTCTCTGATCTTATTAATTAAAACGTCATTGTATTGAAAATAGGATGAAATGTTACGCCCAATTCTCACCTCTTTTTTTCCTCCATATGTCTTCATCCTCTCAAAAAGACATCAAACTCCATCATTCACTCTCCATTTTACATAGAAACAGTATACCCCTGTAACCTCTTCTCTTACATCACTCCATCACCGTTAACGTTAGGACTCCATTCATCATCGTCACAGCCGTCAATTACTTTTGTTATCTTTGAATCGCACGAAGTATTGCGGTGGATGCTATGATAGCAACAAGATTTTCACTGAATACTCACATTGCAGAAGGTGAGTACATAATCTTTGTTAGGCTAATTTATAGGATACAATGATATTTTACTTGATTAATCTATTAATTTTGTTCGATGTTTAGCGTTTAGTGACGGTAAAAACTTGTGAGTTGTAATAGTGTTGAGCCTGTATGGGTTTATTTTTGTTAGAAGAATACATCATGTTCAGTAGTTATTATAAGCAATAAATAATGGTATATTTGAGTTTGTAATTTCAATTTTGTTAATGCTGGTCTATTTTAATTCTGTTTGTAGATGGAATATTTTGTGGTTCTTGTTTTTTACCGTGGCGGTCACTTTGTGTAAGATAATAAGGGTGTGTTGCTATATATTGATAAAAAAAAGTAGACAAATTTTTCAAAATAGACATTGACTTGCTGTGTTTTTTTGATTTGAAAACTCTATTCAAAAGGTTAGGATATTATGATTACAAAGTTATGTACTAGTTTGATTCTTCTGCCTCTAACTTGAGCCTGGATTACATCCCATAAAAGAAGATGCTCAAATTAATGAATTATGTACGTACAAAGAAAAGAATAAGGGGAGTCCAGAATTCAAGTTATACTTTGATCACCCAATAATGTTAGCTCCATTTGAGGATGAAGACTTTGATTTTGAGTGTGATCAATCTGATAGTAGTGAAGATGAGTGTATGGTAATAAGGAAGAAAACTGTTAGGAGTGAAAAAAAAACAGACCATAAAGGCGATATGTGGAAGAAGAAGACAAACATGGATATTAAAAGTAGGATCATAACTACAAAGAAGAATCAATTGAATAGCAAGAAGGTTAGTGGCCTAATATATGGGAGGAATAAAGATGGACCTATTGGTGCTGGTCCAAATGGTGCTGCTAGGCTTAGTGTTGCTGCTAGGCCAATTGTTTCTAGGCCAATTGATGCTGGGCCAAGTGGTTCTGTTACGCTTAGTGTTGTTGGTGGGATAAGTCAGGCTAGTAGACTTAGTAGTACTACAACAAGATCTTCTAAGTCTGGTGTTGAAGTTCATGGCATTAATGTTGATGAAGAGGATGAACAGAATGAAGAGTTTAAGGAGGAGATAGAAAAACCTGCATTTAACTACAAGTCTGAGACGTTATTAATTCCTGAGAGTTCTGAAGATGAGTGGGAGAGATATGAATTTTCACAATTCAATAAAAGGACTGGATTTAGTGAATTTTATTTCGGAGTGGGGATGGAGTTTTCAACCATTGAAATGTTTAAGAATACTTTAAAGGACCATGTCATATATGAAGAGAAAAAGATAAAATACATAAAAAATGACCAAAGGAGAGTTAGGTGTGACTGTGAGTATGGTGTTGTGAGGATTAAAAAATCTAGAAAATCAAAGAATCAAAAAGAAAAAAATATGGAGGATACAAATGAAAAGGATAAAAATGAGCAGAATGGGGTTGAGGGGAATGTGAATGTAGAGAACAAGACTGCTAAAGGAGGTGATGCTAGTGAAGATGTTAATGAAAATTTCTAAACTAATAAAGAAAGTGATGCTGTCTAATCCAACAATGGGATTGAAACTACTGCTGTTGTGAATGAAAATGGGACCAAAAGTGGATTTGTCAATAGTTTATCTTGTCCATGGCTTATATAAACAAGTCAGAAATGGGTGACAAAGAAGCTAAAAAATGGCTTTGAACTCAACCTCACATGAACCTTAGTGAGACATATGAACACATTAAAATTGACTACAATGTCATAATAAATGGGAAGATAGTATATATGACTCTGAAAGAGGCTAGAGAGCATTTGATTGGCAATGAGAGGGCACAATATAGTAAGTTGAGAGAATACCTGACTGAGTTGTTGAGGAGTAACCCAAGGAGCCATACGATTTTGGATGTGATGCCAAGCAAATTCCACCTAATGCTAGGGCCAATTTTCAAGCGTCAATTTCACTTAGTGCTAGAGCCAAGCAACTTATCATTAGGCCACATCAACCACCCTGCCATTCAGTCGAGCACTCCACCACCGATTCCAGCACCTACAACAATTGGAAGGGTCTCAGTTGAAACAATGGCAGTGGCCAATAAGGGTACTGCATCAAGGATGTTCCAATTTATTCCAAATCCTGGTTTCTAGCATCCAAGGAAAAAGTAACCAGTGATGCATGCTGAATAAATAACATTAGACTTTTAGTGTCTTAATTTAAACTGTATTTTGATAATCAAGGATGAAGATTTGAAATACTCTTAATATTCTAAATACTCTATTTTGCTATCATGATGTTAATTTTGGATGAGAGATTCTTGTATAAAAAATGTTCGGTTTGGTTGTTATTATGTTTCATGCTATTGTATGCATGAAAAGTTTGTATTTTAACACTTTCTAGCATATTGTTAGCTTGCTACTATGACATGAATAACTTTTTTAAAGTCTTGAATGCTATTTTCTAAACTATATACTCTACAATGATTTATTTAGTATTAAAAGTAATGGTATGTTTTGTTGTTCCCATTTATTTGTAACTATTTTTATAATTTGTGTCAACTTCACAGATAAATAACATTAAGAGAAAAGTCATTGGGTGCTTACGCTTTGCTTAATAATGCAATGAAGAATTTTTTAACAAGCATGCATATTTCAAAAAGAAAAAGTATGAAGAACCAATGGAATATTTGTACAATGTGTACAATGGAAGTTTAGGGAGTATTAGAGATATAACTATTAGTGTTATCTTTTTTTCATCAGCTGAAACTTTTGGGATGAGCGGTATCATGACATGGTATTAGAGCTTTAGATCCGAAAGGTCAAGAGTTCATTCTTTGGTGAACTCTAAAATCTGTTTAAACTTTTGGGATGAGTGATTTCATGACCTGAGATGTTTATTATCCCTAGTACTCGGATGGTTATTTTAGATAGTATGAGTGATGTTCATTTTGTAACTCAATAGTCTATTGTACACATTGTGCAAATAGTCCATTGGCTTCCTAGCGGAACTCTTTCAAAAATTTGCTTTAACTTACTACCATTCAATCTAAAAAATTATTACAAATGTTCTTGCAACTTCACCAAAATAGCATTCAAATATTGAACTAAAAACAAGCTTACACATAATATATGCCCAACTCTAAATCTCTTACAAAACAATAATAACTATTGTCATGGCCAAAACTAAACAATTCTAGAACCATAAAAATAGACACTACATTAAAACCTCTATTTTTGGAGTCAATCTTTGGGACTACATTTTGATGAACCTCTAATATATCAATTTTACTCTATAACTCTATTAGTTTCTATCCCAAACCAACATCTTCATTTTCACAAATGCGTGGCACATTAGACAGTGAAGATGGAAGCTTGAAACACTAGTAAAACAATTGTAGTATAGAAGACAATTCCTATAATGCTAAATTATGACCTCTTTCTCATATGAGATGAATATATGTTACTTATTATTTTATAGGCAACATATTCTATTCAACAAAGTTAAAAATTTTCTAAACGAAAACAATTTAGGAGGATTAGTTAAGAAAATAAATAATGCATATGTTTAAAGTAATGAAAGTATTATTAGCATTTTGCATTATGGAAAATTTGGCAAAATGTCACCTTTGAATAATCCAATGACATCACTTTTGTGATAATTTTATGGTAGGATTCTTCTATGCTATTACTATTACCATCGTCCATCAGAATGACTTCAATGCCATCAAATGGAAGAGTTAAATTCCCTGCTTCAAAAACCCATATGCATAAGAGGTCAAACATAGAGGTGTCAACTGGTTTAGTGTCAGATGAGAATTTGAGTGACTGAACTAACAATCTAAAAGATAATCTTCCCAGAGAAAGATTGCTAGGGCCTCCTGATAGTACTACTAAAAATCTCGAGACAGAAATTGGTTCTCCTAATAGAGTTTCTCCTTCCCATTTCACAAGCAGATTATTCAACGCATTTTTTTTATTTTAATTAACTAGAATACCAACAATTTTTTACCTTATACGGTGGGCATCCAAAAAACATCCTGCTCGAATTTTCATGAGTTCTTGAAATAGAGATTATTGCATACAAATTACATAAGCATTTTGGGTATTGTCCCTTCGTGATTTCAACGTTTCTCAGGCTCCTCACATCACCATGTACGAGACTACTACCACCGGAGAAATCGTGTCTTCCTCAACGGCAATTTGAAGAAGATGAACTTCCTCTACTTGACATCATCAAAACTAAACCTAGATGTGTCGATTCCTGTAGATGAAGAACTAGAGTTTCATGAGACCTTCATTGATGAAGAACGAAAAAGGAGGAATATTTTGGATACGACGATGTTTTAATTAACAAGTCCAGAGACTGTTTTGTCCTTTTCGCATACGTGAACATTTAATAGCCATGTGTGTGAGTTAACATGCTAAGTTAGCAACTCTGTTGATGAGTCATGCCGGAAAATAGACTGGGGGATATGTCTGACAAAAAAACGATAGAGATTAATTTGTGTATTATTTTTTCTTAGAAAATAAAATGTCTGCTTTTAAAATCTTGGGACCGAATTGAGTAATTACTCTTTATTTATTTATTTATTTTGGTGTACTACGTTTCATTTAATTTTGTATTTTAGTTTTGTCAATCCACATCTACAGACACCGTTTCAGGCAAGCCCATATTGGACTACAATACTAAGCCTGTTGAGATTCAGGCCTTCTCAAAATAAAAAGCCCAAATTAGTAGCAGTAAACAAAAACCTTAAGAGGCGGAAGAAGAAGAGCAGCAAGCAATGACAAATTGACAAGGTACCAAGTACTAACATTTGCAGAGAAACAGATGAAAAAAAAAAAAAGACTTTTCAGTTCCGAGTTTAGAGGAAAAGAATACTAATAAATAATGGGCATGGACTGGAGTGACCTACCACCGGAGATTATCGAAATTATCGCCGGAAACTTACCAACCTACGGCGACTACCTCCGATTCAGGGCCGCATGCCGGAGCTGGCACTCGTTTCTCCCACAATCACCTCTCCACCTCCGTCCTCAGCTCCCATGGCTCATGCTCTCACGGCGAGCCTTCTTCCACCTCTCCACATACAAGACTCACCTCCTCAACCTTCCAGAAGCTTCCATCCGAACCCGAAACTGCGGCTCCTCCCACGGCTGGCTCGTCACTGTCAACGAAGAGTCCCCCAGCGTCAGCCTCCTGAACCCTCTCACGCGCGCCACGCGCTCTCTCCCTCCACTCAACGCTTTCCCCAGCATCATCGGTTTCAGTTACTCCAACGTCGGTCGAGAATACCTCGTTCGGAACCACCATGGCGGCGTTGACTCCTTCAATCTCAGGCAGATGTGCAACTCCTTCGTGAGAAAGATCGTCTTATCCTCGAGCCCTTCAGGGAACAGCGAATTCTCGGCGTTCGCGATTGTCGGTGAACGGAACCTGGCGTTCTGTAGAAGCGGCGATGATTCTTGGATTTTCGTTAGCGAAGAACTTCACTGCTGGGAAGACGCGGTTCATCACGATGGCTCAAACTCGTTCTATGCGGTGAGCAAAGAAGGAACGGTTGCGGTGTGTTGTGTTGATGATGATTGTTTTCCTCCTCGTGTATCGATCATTCAAACGGTGGCGTCGGCGAGATTCTCCGGCGATATTCACTACGCGGTTTTTTCCGGCGAGGACATGATGTTGGTGTCGCGGATTCTGGAACAGGAGTTCGATGATGCAGGCGGTGAATCCAATTTGGTGTATAGAACCGTGGGGTTTGAAATCTTTGAGATGAATTGGTGTGCGTTCAAATGGCAAAAGGTTGAAAGTTTGGGCGATCGCGCTCTGTTTATTGGAGGGAACTCTTCGCTTTCGTTAGTTGCTGCTTCTGTTGGGTGTTTGGGGGATTGCATATATTTCACTGATGATTATTCGGATTTTAATTATGATGATGCTTGTGGGAAGCATGATTTGGGGATCTTCAGATTATGGGACCAAGGTATTGAGCCTTTGCCATGCTATCCCCGAAATTCATATTCTAGGTTGGGTTGGCCTCTCCCAATTTGGGTTTCACCTAATCCCTCTTAATTTTTTTATGATTTGGAAGCTAAACGTGTGTTGAAAGTTTATGATAGATGTAAAAAACTGGAGAGGATCCATTTCCTTTGTTACCTGGTTAAGAAGCCACATATATGCGTTGGCCCAGTGAATTGTGATTTATCGTGTATAGTACAGTATATTCATGAATATGAACATTATGGACCTATTTGCTTCTTCAAATGTATGATCTACTTGGCTATTTAATACTGTATTAGATTGCAATATAAGATATTGTTTTGTCCTTGTAGATGATTGAAGGCATTTTGTTGTTAAGCAGAGGGAAGTATTATCAATTGATGAAAGCATAAAAAGCAATAGGATTGTTTATGTTTATTCTTTGATTATTTCCGTGTGGAATTGGGGGAGCACCGCCGCACCGAGCTGTTGCGGTGATCCTAATCTTTCTGCCGTGAATATAGAATATATATGCCATCATCCTCTGGCAGTCTATTTGTTTAAGGTTAGCTATAAGACAGAAAAAGGTCTGAGTAATCAAAATGGGGCATTCCGAGAATCGAACTCGGGACCTCTCGCACCCAAAGCGAGAATCATACCACTAGACCAAATGCCCGTTATTGAACGGTTTCCACTTATTTGAAAATCTGTTTTCTCTGACCTCAGCTGGATCAACCTTGAAACTTCGCTTTCTAGCCTATGTATATAATAACAAAAGGAGTAACTAGTAAGAAAACTGTAAGCCAAAAAAGAAAAGAACTAGTACACAAACTTGAAAAGTTGCACAATATATTACTTAAGGCTACAATACCATAAAGAAAATGAAAATATTGTGTTGGATTTTTTTTTTCTTTTTTGTGTCCAAAATTGCTTGTCGTAGGGTTTGTTAGACTAAGTTAATCTGGCTTGAGTTATATAATAAGAACAAAATGTTTATAATCTTAAACTTTGTTTGAATCTATTATCATTATGGGATTATTTTTGAATAATCAAATTAAATTACTGAAGTTATCTATTATTATTGATTTATTATATATTTGAAAATTTTAATGGTCAATATAACTATTTTGAATTAAGGCTAACTTTATAGAAAAACAATATAAAAAGATGTCTAAATATTACTACGAAAAGTCCAAAAAGAAAGAGAGAGAGGGAGAGGAAGGGAAAGAGAAATAAGATCCAAATAACTTCGAATTTTTTGAATTAATACCTCAAACTCAAACTCGGTACGTGAAATAATTTCTGAACCAATAAGCGTACGATGACTCAACAAGTATAAAGAAACGAATAATGATATTTAAGAAAGAAAATTGATGCCCTCTCCATCTTGGTTTACATTGCACTTTCGAAACCATATTCATTGATTTTTCCTATTGTTCTGGATAAGAATAATCACTCCATAATATCAATTAAAGAGTTTACTATGTTACAAGCTCAATCAAGCTTAACGGATATATCATTATGAACTCAGTAGTTCGTAACGTTCTAAAATCATGGCATTGAAAAGGTACATTAAAAGTAGTAAATGTTTACAGATGGTTACATCAGAAAAGTGTAATAAAGAAAAAAGAAAATTTAGCAGGTAACAAACTTTTTCACACTATCACCTAAGAATATTATTGACTTAAGTATCAGAGTGTTTTTGCAAGTTGGCCTCTCAGCCTAGTTTCAACTCAAGTTAGGATTTCAACAACTCATCAATTTGTAAACTTTGCAACTGGTAAAGACATTTGGTGCCATCTGTAGGGATCCTAAGAAGTTGGCACCATGGCTGATCGAGAAGTCAAAGTAAATTCTACTGTTCACCAGATAACACTGAACACTCCTTTCAAGGAACAACAAAATGAGGATGATAGACATGAGACTAAGATTACTCCGATCCCAATGTGAGAGAGCATTAGCATCAAAACCCTCCAGGTTTTGAATGTCGAGAAGTTCAAAACACTGGAGGTCAGTATTTCATTGGCTTAGGAAAAAATTATGTCCATGCGATGCACGAAATACGTCATCAAGTGCAGGAATTGGAACAACAACTAGCAGAATGATCGTTGTCTCAATAATATCAGTTTCAAAGTCAAATGATAAGAGATCGGCATAATAGTCGTGACAGGAGAACCCCGAAGTGGGGCAAAGAAAACATCAGGAGGATGATCGTCGTCGTTCCCTCTCACCTCAAAGGAATATGAGGGAGTCTCTCTGATGTGAAAAAGGAGGTCGTGATTCACAGAAAAGGGCAAAGGCTGAATCCTTGTTTATTTTTTTGCTACTCTCCTTACTCCACTCTTTGTGTTGAGCTCCTTCCTTCAAAAAGAAAAAATAACTCTGGATGCTCGTAACTCATCCAACTCTTCTTGTGTGATAATATTAGATGGGGTAGATTTAACCTTCTTGAAAACCCATAAGTAAATATCCACCTCCTATGTTAGGTTAGGTCGTGGTCTAGGTTGGTTCAAAGTACTAACGCGTTCACGAATCGCAATAAATTTTTTTTTTCAACATCTCTAAAAATCTATAAGAGCATCATCACTATGTTACAAAAGAAAAATCTAAAAAATTACTACAGAATTTCAAAGAATAAATTTATAATTTCTGAAAAATCTAAAAAAAGAGCAAGATAAAGCCTAAAAGAAGTATTTAAAGTAGGAGAAAAGTTAAATAGTTGTATCCCTATTAATCAAAACTATTGGGGATAAACAATTCTATTAAACTATTTCAAAATGCATGTCACAGCAGTGGAAGACAAAAATTTCAGAAAAGAAAAAATCATAATACATTTTTTGCGTTTGAAATGAGACAAACATGATTCGAAAGCAAAAAATATAGAGGAAAAGACTTTTGCTTGGATTGATGAAAGATGTAAAAGCAACATGTTTGAAGATGCAAGAGGAAAGTGAAATTTCTTTCAATGTTTGGATGCTCATAAACGAGGAAGAAGATCTTCACTACTCAAAAGTTAAAACTGAAGAAAGATACCTTTTTTTTGTTTGGTGACTGCTGATGAGAGATAAAATTTCTCAGATTTTTTTTCCTTCTCAAAAAAAAATTGAAAATTTTCGGAAATAGCCCATGTTGCAGAAAACAATTTTTTGCTTGCAAAAACTTTCAACTTCATAGTAAATTAGCCAAAGTTCCTCTTGATCCACTCCTATTCCAGATTTCTTGATGTCACGTGTCACTATGCCATTGAGTGATCAAACGCTAATCATCATTAGCCATTGATTTTTGTGCTACTATAGAACTTAATTTTTAAAAATTAATAATATCATTCTTTTTATAATTTTTTTAAATTGTCTTTTATCTTTAATTATTTATTTTCATAAAATTTTTATTAAAAATAATTAAAAAATATAATAAACAAGTAAGGTTATTAATTAGAAAATAATTACTACTACCGGAGAAATCACCGAGTAATTAGATGGTAGATAAGAAAGACATGTCTTGTATTTGCCATGTCATGATTCATGAATGATAGACCACCTGATGAACTTATACATGAACGGCCAAAACAATTTTTTTTTTATTTAAATGGAATAATGGATAAGATGACCCTCAAGGGCTCAAACAAATTATTCGCGTCAGTTTCGAGGATAAACTATTGGGCATCTTAATAAAAATAAAATTTTATGTGGCATTCAGAATGTAACAATTTTGGAGTGTCATGTCATACTCATATGGGATTTTTCTTATCCGGCGTATCTGGCATTGGGCTCCGCTAAATTTTTAGACTATATATCGTTAAGTTTATATTCTCAAACAAAATGCATTAATTTCAGAATTTAATCTCTTAAATTTTTTAACAAGTACTCTCAAAGAAAATGAAATAGAAGGGAACATATAAAATTATAAATAAACTTTCTCCTTCTCTTTATTACTATTGTTTTGCTGTTTATATATAATCTCCCTTTTTGTATTATTTAAAAAGAAAAAATTATCAGAAAATTAGATAGAGCAAAATATCAAATTCCATTAATCAATATTCAAGAAATACTACACGTTAAGAAAAATAATTTCTTCAAAATTTAATACGGTTGTAATCAATTTAAATAATTTCCATTGCTCATTGCATAGTGTGAATAATAATTAAAGACTACAAATCTATAAAGAACTAATTTGTTTAATCTCTTAAGTTATATAAAATTAGGGTAAAACATTTTAACTTTAAAATTATGCTAATGTTCTATTTTAATTTTCGTTGCAAGTATATCTTAAATGATTTTATGCAAATCAAATAAATTAGATTTGATCTATTACTGAATAACACATATATAGTAAATTGAATTAAACTAATTTGATTTACTATTTATAACATATTATTAACATCTATTACTTTTAAGTATATTAACTTTAAAACATAAATATCAACAAAAAATACCTCATTTGAATTCTAATCGTCACCTGGAGATCTCGGGTACTCGGCGGGTCGGGTGATGATGAGAGGGTGAGCGGAAGAGACCCTGAGCTGATGTGGAGTAGAGGCGAAGGTGTGAACTGGTGACGCCGGAGGTGATGTAGCAAGGAGGGGTGGTCACCTGCAAGAACACTCCGACGATTAAGTCAGTGACCATATGAGGTGATAGCCGAATTGGGTAAATGGTTACGTACCTTGGGGGGAGAGCTGACCTCTCCCCTTATATACTGTGCTGGGCGGGCCCATGAGTGACCTAGTCCACTGGCCAGGAAGCTTCTATGTGCTGTCTTGGTTCACGTGGGAGGAGCAAGTCATTCCGAACTTCAGGTCGTACGGATGGTAAGTCGAGCGGTGTCATGGGTCGGGTGTTAGGAGTTGACCCGTCGGATTCACCCTATATGGCTTGGGCCTGGGTCAGGGGTGATGCCCCGACCCGACGACTAGCTGGGCTGGACCTTTTACAGTCCGTAACAGATTCAAATAAAATATCAAAAATCAAAACGAATAAGAATAAAAATTCAACTTTTGTATTTTAGTTTAAATTTAAAAAAATCTACATTTTTATAAATTCATGAATTTAAAATGGAACAATAAACGATTTTTAAAAATTCGTTAAAAATTATATTTTGACTCATTAGCATCTAAAGAATCATTATCGTGATTTTTTATGTTAAAAAAGTTAATATAAAATATAACCCCTTGATAAACCACTATTTTATGGTTTATTTTGTATTGAATTGAGTGGATTTTATTCATTATTCTCACACTTATGCATATAATTCGCATGTTTTACATTTTCTTCTTAATTTTGTGCTATGATTGAAAACATGCTTCTTTGGCCTTAAATTTGCTACTTCTAATCCTCTCTTATTACCATTCGATGTCGTGATCTTTGTGTTAAGTGTTTTCAGGTTTTATAGGACATGAATGGCTTAGAGGATGGAAAGGGAGCATGCAAAAGTGGAAGGAACACAAGAAATTGAAGCATCACGTGCTGTAATTACAGAAAATACTGGGGGCGATTTCTGAGCTGCTTTTGACCTAGTTTCAGGCCCGAAAATACTTATTAGAGGCTACAAAGTGAAGCTGGAAAGAATCATTCATTCAAACTTTCATTCACACAATTTTAGGTTTAGATGTAGAATTTTAAAGAGAGAGGCTAGGTTTTAGGGTTTCTCTTAGTTTTAGTTTTAGTTCTTCCCAAACTAAGATTTCTATTTTGCTTTAATTTAGTTTTTATTCTACATTCTATTATTCTAGCATCTTAGTTTTTCTTCTCTTTTTGATTTCTTAATATTTCTAATTTAGTTTATGAACTCTTCATGTTAAATTCAATTTCCTTTTAATGCAATTTGAGGTATTTCATGTTTATTATTGCTTCTTTCTTCATTTGTTATTATTGATTCCTTGCAATTGCTGATCTTAGATTTTATATTCTTTAATTACTTTTCTATGCTTTTATTTTGTGCCTTCCAAGTGTTTGATAAAATGCTTGGGTGGCTTTTAAAGTAGATTTTTATGTTCTTGAATTGGATTGATCAATTAGAGACTCTTGAGTTATCAAAACTCTTTTGTTGATTGGTAATTGAAGATTGTCAGTTAGCTTGTCTCACTATGAGTTGACTAGGACTTGTGAATTCAAGTTGATTACTTGACTTTCCTCCATTAGTTAGAGGTTAACTAAGTGAAGGCAATTCACATTTATCATCACAATTGATGATGATAATAAGGATAGGACTTCTAATTCTCAATCCTTGCTAAGAGCTTTCTTAATTATTAGTTTATTTTTCTCGCAATTTATATTTTCTTGTTCCTTATTTCAAAAACCCAAAAATATGCTTTTCCATAACCAATAATAAACTACACTTCACTGCAATTCCTTGAGAGACGACCCAAGATTTAAATACTTCGGTTAATTTTATTGGGTTTGTATTTGTGACAAAAAAATTAAACGTTGGTTGAGGTTTAATTGTCGGTTTAGAACTATACTTGCAACGCGATATTTTTGTGAAAATCTTTACCGACATTTTTCTTCCGTCAAGTTTTTTGGCGTCGTTGCCGAGGAATTGCAAATGTGTCCCTTATTATTGGTTATTGCGAATATTGTGAATATGTTTGCCTTTTATTTTTTTGTTAGTTGTTGCTAGTTTTAGGAGTTTATTTTCATTAGTTTTTGTTAGTATTTATTTTCATTTCTCTTGTTACTATGAATTCTCACCACTTTAGCTGTGAGTTTGGTTCAAATTATGTTGTAGAGAATGGAAGCTACAATGAGAACATGCATCAAGGATGGGAGAATCAAAGGTGTGAGGAGCCTCAAGCTTACGGACAACATTCATGGCAACAACCTCCACCAACATACTATGACCAAGAGCCATTCCAAGATGCATACCATTCCGATGGCTATGGTGGACCACCTTTTGACTATCAACAACCACCACCATATGCCTATGAACTCCCTCCTCAACATAGTTTTGAACCACCATACTCACAAGCCTCCTTCAACCAAACACCTCCATATGATCCTAACCCTTATCTACCATACCAACCACCATATGAACTATTCGAACCATACATAGAACCACCCCAATTCCAACACAATTACCCCCAAAAATCACCACCTCAATATACACCATCTCCATATCCTTATCAAGAAGAACCACCTTCGTATTATAAGCCATTTCTTCCAACAAATGAACCCTCCTATCTATCCCAAGCTCCCATAGATGATACCATTAGTGTTATTGGCCAAGGGAAAAGAGATTTTCAAACCACACTTACCTCTACTCTCACTGGTCTCACCTCTACTCTTCAAGCTCTTATATCCCATGTGGATCCACCCTCTACCTCCAATACTCAACCCTCAAGCTCTAGTGCACTTCCTTTTCAACCACATAATGATCTCTCCATCCCACCACCACCCTCCATGAAAGAACATCCATATCCATCAATCCAAGAGCAACATGATCCCAATTATGCTAGTGACATGGAACAAGAGAGAAGGGATCGTCTTAGGGACTTAATGGATCGGATTCACGCATCCATACTTCAAGAGAAGCAAGATGAGGCCCAAAAGGTGGAGGTGGGAGAGACCTTTGAAGATGAAGGAATAGTTGAAGAATTAGGGGAGGTTGAACAAGAGGAAAGTTCCATCATTGAAGACAACTCTACACCAAGTGACAATAAGATTCTTGTTGAAGCTTCTTCCATCGGATGTGAAACCAATGTTGAGGAGGAATGTATACACCCTTCAACACATGACTTGATCAATGAGGAAGAGTTGGAAGAAATTAACAAGAAAGTGGGAATTGAAGAAAGTTGTCAAGAGGTGGAAGTCATCAAGGAGAAGCTGGATTTTGTACTAGAGCAAGTGGAGAAAGCCAAAATTATCGAAGAAGAGGAAGTAGTTGATGACTTAGGAGATGCGAAACCTCCATGGAAAAATCAAGTCATAGAGCCTCCTTCCAAGACGTTTGAATTTGATGTTGAGGAAGGTGTACAACCTCCAAGGCATATCATGGTTGAAGACTTTGAGGAGGTTGATCATGAGATGGATTCAATAATTGATGAGTTTTTATCTACAATTGAATCCTCTCCCATTGGACTTGAGGATGAGGTTGATGTTGAAGAAGCTTGTCAAGAGGTAGAGATCATCAAAGCGGAGTCCAAGAGAGTGAAGCATACATTGGCAAGGCCGCCATTGGAGACACCTCTCCCGAAGCCATCACCATCCATCCTTTCATTCAAGTGGGTAAATCTCTTCTTCTTAAGTTTTAATTTCTCGCTTGCATACGGTTTGCTTGAGACGACAACTTAGAGCTCTCTTTGGTTTTAAGAGAAAAAAAGGATGGTTAGTGGTTGCCAATACAATCCTAAGTTCATTATGGTTGGATGCTCAAGGTCTAAGTGCAATGGTTGGTATAGTTCTCAATTGATTGGGTCTAGGAAGTTATTGGGATGCTTCAGTGAGAAATTAGATAACTTGCCACCCGGTTGGAACAATGATGATCAACTTAAAGACGGGTGTAGAAACAAGATTTGGAATCCCGACATACAAGAGGATCAATTTTGGGAGCTCAAAGCTTGTGAAGAACTTCATCAAGGCTTGGTGAATTCACTTGGAAATGTTGGAACTTATTAGAAGTCCAAGCGTTGGTGGAAGTTTCAAGATGAGTTCAAGCATAAGCCACCATGACAAGAGCTCACCAAATGTCCAACTTAAGGACTTTAACTAAAAGTGCTAGGTGGGAGACACCCCACCATGGTAAACTCTTCCTATTTTCTCTTTTATTTGGTAATAAATTGAATTTTTATTTTTAGTTAGGATTATTTAGTTTAAGCTGTGATTTTACTTATTTAATAAAGTTTAGCATTACTTTGATAGCTTGTTAGTTTCTTATATATATATAAAAAAGAGGGTTGTCACGCGTGTGCGTGACCGACACATACGCGTCAACGCCCAAATTGGGTTCATGCCCAAACCGTGCTGGAACTGCGCGACAGCGCGGCCTAGATAGAGAGTTGTAACAGGACAATGCTGGTGTGGTGCTACGCGCATAGCCAACTTTACTCGTACGCGTGACTGATGCGTATGCGTCACCCATCAATTTTCACCTACCCACGCGTAAGCATGATCGACGCGCATGCGTTGCTTGGTTGATGCTGCCACCCAGTGCTGATTCTAGAGAGTTGTGCTGGAACCATGCGAAACTTGTGCACTGGGCACCATTTATGCCCACGCGTACGCATGACTGACGCGTACGCGTCACCTTCACTTTTCTTCATTTCAAGCGTACGCGTGGATGGCGCTTACGCGTCGCTGCCCTTTTCTACTTTTCGCGCGCACGTGTGGTCCATGCGTGCACGTCACCTCCGCATCGCATCTGCCCTGCTGCTTCTCTCTCTCTCCTTTCTTTTTTACTTCTTTCTTTCTTCTTTCTTCTTTTTCTTTCTTCCCTTCCCCCATTTCTTTTCTTTCCTTCCTCTCTCTCCTTCTCACTTCCCTCATTCATTTCTCACTCACCTTTCTTTATTTTTCTTTCTCCCTCTTTTCAAAATTTCACTTCTCATTTTTCTCATCTCTCATTTTCTTTTGTTTATTGCCGTTACATACTTTCATTCATTGTATTTTGATTTTGTACTTATTTTCATGTTCTTTTCTAAATTTGCTTTTTTTTTTCATTGGTGTTGAATTTTCTTACTCAATTGTTGCATATTTCTTCCATTATTTTGGTGCTTAGTGACTTATTTTATATTATTGGGTGATATTATTTATAGCTCAATGCTAATCTTTTATGACACTTGTATTCCTTGTGCATTGATATGACCTTATATTGTCTTTCATGACCCACTCTCTCCCCCTCATTGTTGCAATTCTTGCACTATTGATATGCCATTTACCTATATTATTTTTTCACTCACATGTTGTAGCTACCATGTACTTGACAACCTCAGTATTATTTGGCATTAGCCCACCCATATTTTATTTGTTTGCATATCTTTGTTTGTGGGTTATTCTTCTTCTTTTTTCTCTTCTTTCAGGATGGCCACCAAGAAGGAAAATGAAAAACTTCTAAATGGGGCGACAAACAAGTCCCGCCACACAATCTTTGGAGAAAGCACATCAGTTGTAGCAACCCATCCACTTGCACATCTTTGCATGCACCGAGGATGGTGCAATCTTCAAGTGTGGGGAGGTTGGTACCGACTTCTATGGGTTACTTACTTTCTTTTCAACACCAATGTTTAGTTTTCTTTGTTACTGAATTGTTGTATTGCATGATAAATTGCATGGTCAGTTAGTTGCTTGCATTTAGCTACTACTTGGTTGAAGTAATATTTTCTTTTTCAAGAAACTTTTTAGAGCATTTCACTAATTTGAATTAAAATTTTTGTTAAACTTGTTTGAAGATATTTAATTTGGAACATGGTTTTAGAGCTCGAACACACAAACCAGTGAGATTTTGGGCCGGATTGATTGGTTGCATTTTATCAACCAATATATTTTGTTTTGGTGTGTGTTGTTCTCTCTCAAATTGTGATCTTTGTCTTGCTTGATTCTATATTTTCATTGTTTGATGTATGCATGCACTTATGTTATTGAGGCCTTGTTTCTCTAAGCTTACATACCCATATAGCCTTACCCTTTCATTATCCTTTGCAAACCAATGTTGAGCCTATTTTACCCTATTTGTTCTTTACTTTAACACATCATTAACTCTAAGAGGAAAACAATAATGTCCTTAATTTGAATCGTTGGTTAGCTTAGACTAGTGAGAGTGTTCATGATTTAAGTGTGGACAAATTGGATCTGGAAACATCTGGTTTGGGAATTGGGTATATTGTATATTTTTGGTGAAACTATGAAAAAAATAGTTGAGCACACATTCTTGCATTCAATACCTTAATCATATGCATTGAGAAAAATAAAAAGAAAAAAATAAATAAATTTAGAAAAAAAGAAAAGAAAAAGAGCAAATAATAAAAGGGGACAAAATGCCCCAAATTAAATGGTGTTAGTAACGCATATGAGTTGTACTCAAATTCGGATGCATGAATATGTGGCGAAGATAGTTAATGGGTAGTTATATTTTATATTATGATTACATGGATTGTCTTAAGTTAGGTGAAAAGTTTAAGTTAATCAAGGATTCAGATATTAGTCCACTTGACCAAATACATTCCTACCTTGACCCTAAACCCATTACAACCCTTGAAAAGACCTCTTGATATGTGTACTCGTGCATTGAATTTTTGTTGATTGGTAGAAGAAGAGCAAGTCTTAGAAAGCAAGATTAGTCGAGAATTGAGAGAATCAAACCTTAAACACTAGAGTGATCAGAGTGTATACACTTCCGGTGAGAGTTCGATGTTCGATTCTTTGTTCCCAACTTTCACGAGCTTTCTTCTTGCAAGTCTATTTGTACTTCATTTTATGATTTGAATTAGTGGAATCCAGTTCATATTCGTTCTTAAAAGATTTAGTTAATTTTAACCAAGTAGGTAGAAGCATTTCACATTTAGTTGCATTCATATAGATAGGTTGCATTGCATACATTCTACCATTCCTCTTCACTTCCTTTATAGCTTCTCTTGAGCTTAGCATGAGGACATGCTAATGTTTAAGTGTGGAGAGATTGATAAACTACTATTTTATGGTTTATTTTGTATTGAATTGAGTAGATTTTATCCATTATTCTCACACTTATGCATATAATTCGCATGTTTTACATTTTCCTTCCTAATTTTGTGCTATGATTGAAAACATGCTTCTTTGGCCTTAAATTTGCAAATTCTAATCCTCTCTTATTACCATTCGATGTCGTGATATGTGTGTTAAGTGTTTTCAGGTTTTATAGGGCAAGAATGACTTAGAGGATGGAAAAGGAGCATGCAAAAGTGGAAGAAACACAAGAAATTGAAGTTTTCAGAATTTGCTAGCGACGCACACGCATGGACGACGCGTATGCATGACTGGTGCAGAAAACATACGACGCGCACGCGTGGCTGACGCCTATGCGTGGCCAGTGCCGAGTTCAAGCGACACGTACGCGTGGGCGACGTGTACGGGTGACAGAGCATCACGTGCTGCAATTACAGAAAATGTGGGGGCAATTTCTGGGTTGCTTTTGACCCAATTTCAGGCTCGAAAATATTGATTAGAGGGTGCAGAGTGAAGCTGGAAGGAATCATTCATTCAAATTTTCATTCACATAATTTTAGGTTTAGATGTAGAATTCTAGAGAGAGACTCTCTCCTCTCTCTAGGTTTTAGGGTTTCTCTTAGTTTTAGTTTTAGTTCTTCTCAAATTCAGATTTCTATTTTGCTTTAATTTAGGTTTTATTCTACATTCTATTATTTTAGCATCTTAGTTTATCTTCTCTTGTTGATTTCTTAATTTTCCTAATTTAATTTATGAACTCTTCATGTTAAATTCAATTTCCTTTTAATGCAATTTGAGGTATTTCATGTTTATTATTGTTTCTTTCTTCATTTGTTATTATTGATTCCTTGCAATTGTTGATCTTAGATTTTATATTCTTTTATTACTTTTCTATGCTTTTATTTTGTGCCTTCCAAGTATTTGATAAAATGCTTGGGTGGCTTTTAAAGTAGATTTTTATGTTCTTGAATTGGATTGATCAATTAGAGACTCTTGAGTTATCAAAACTCTTTTGTTGATTGGTAATTGAAGATTGTCAGTTAGCTTGTCTCACTATGAGTTGACTAGGACTTGTGAACTCAAGTTGATTGTATGCACTTAACCTTCCTCCATTGGTTAGAGGTTAACTAAGTGAAGGCAATTCACATCTACCATCACAATTGATGATGATAATAAGGATAGGACTTCTAATTCTCAATCATTGCTAAGAGCTTTCTTAATTATTAGTTTATTTTTCTCGCAATTTATATTTTCTTATTCCTTATTTCAAAAACCCAAAAATATACTTTTCCATAACCAATAATAAACTACACTTCACCGCAATTCCTTGAGAGACGACCCGAGATTTAAATACTTTAGTTAATTTTATTGGGTTTGTATTTGTGACAAACAATTTAAATGTTGATTGAGGTTTAATTGTCGGTTTAGAACTATACTTGCAACGCGATATTTTTGTGAAAATCTTTACCGATATTTTTCCTCTGTCACCCCTCCAAGGTGGCATAAGGGTTAAAACTTGAATATTTTTCATAGTCACAAGTAATAGATAGTTATACATTATAAAATGACCAACTATATTTATACAATATGTAATTCGAGAAGTAATTAAAATACTATATCAATTAATTATTGTTTAATTTGTGAAATGAAGTATAAAGTTTATGCCTTGATGATTGTATATTCTGAAATATCTAAGTTTAAGTTAGAAGTAACAATTAACTTAAAAGTAGTCAATATCAATAATCTGTTACAAGTAGTAAATCAAATAAAGCTGATTCGATTTACTATATATGTATTGTTTAATAGTAAATCGAATCAACTAGATCCAATTTACTATTGATATAGCATATATAGTAAATTGAATCAATTATATTCGATTTACATTGAAAGAATATAAATTGAATCTAATCGATTCGATTTACGTAGAATCATCTAGGACATATTTATACCAAAAATCAAAATAAGACATTAGTGTAATTTTAAGGCTAAAATAGTTTATTAGTGTGTTTTATCTTAAAATTAGGGGGGAGAAATCCAGAATATTTTTATTGTGAAAAAAAGACGGTGTAATCCAATTATATTGGTATCTGTTGCAGATTACGAAAAGAGCAGTATTCAAGTTGTGTGAAGACTAGGTTTTAACATGTGTAGAAATCTGTAGGAATTACACAAATTGCGTGAAAGCTAATACGCAGGTTACAATATTTTTGGTTTGCATGTAGGAGACAGAAGCATGTTTGAAAATTGGAGACATTGTGAGAAGGATTTTTAAAATTGTGGGTAGGCATGGCAATTTTTTTGATGGGATGACTATCTTCGGGAATTTACCCGTTAAGGAACAAATTTAGAGATCAATTTTTTCTATAAAAGACAGGGACGAAAACCCATATAATAAACGGGACAGAGACGGAGATAGAGGTCCCTGTCCCGTGGATACCCATATAATCCATGTTATAAGAAATGATAAAAGTGCCCTTTATTTATATATATATATATATATATATATATATATATATATATATATATATATATATATATATATATATATATATATATATATGTTTCAAACACTCTAGTGAACCCTAAGTCGTCATTCACACTCCCTCTCTTCTTCTAAATTCTTATGAAATCATTCATGAAACCCTTACTTCTTGTCCTCTCTAATCCATTTCTTTTCCCAACACCGTTTCATCGTCTGCCGCTACCCTAAATCCCTCATCATTGTGCACTAGCACTCTTTTTCTCATTGAAATTACGTCGCCATCTTTATCGTTCATCATCCATTGTTGGTATCTTCACTCTTCACACATATATGAGTGTCACTATTGTCGTTTTCGTCGAAGCAGTGAGGGTTACCGTCGTCGTCTTTATTGCAGCAGTGAGGGTTCTCTCAACGCTGTCTTCGTCGCAGTAGGAAGGGTTCTCTCAATGCCGTCTTTGTCGCAGCAGTGAGGGTCTCCGTCTTCGTTGTTCTTCATCTATGGTTTGCTGTTATCACTGTATCTGTGAATTTGCTGTTATTACTGTCTATGTTTTGTGTGTTTATCAAAATTTCGGTGGATTTGCCTTACTCATTTGTGAATTTGCTGTTATCATTTGAATATTTACTTTTAGAGGTTCCATGGCTGTTGATAATTATCTCTATTTTTTTAACTTTTTTTAATTTTTTTGTTTTAAAAAAATCTATGGGTATCCGCAAATACTCAAGTTGCCAGTGGATACAGAGCCCCCGTTACCCATCATAGGGACGGGGTGAGAACAGAGATAGATAATGGAGGCGGAGGACAAGGGCGGAGGGCATGTCTCCACTCCCATGAGGATTTGTTGTCATCCCTAGTTGAGGAGGAGCTTGCATTGCATGTTTGCATCTAAAGTTAAGGGAAGAAGAGAGAGAGAGTTTTAAATTTTTGCAAAAAATTTAGAGAAACTAGAGAATTTTAATTATTTTAAAATTGTTAATGTGTGTTAAAACAATGCGTGATTATATATTATCGACAGAATATATTGTCAAACATTTTGATCTTTTAATCACTTTAATATTTTTAATTATTTTTATATATTTTATAATCCTCATTATTTGATTAATTTCATTTAAAATGTAAGATGATATTAATTTTAATCACTTTAATGTTTTATATTAAATTTATAAATTTGTTTTTTTATAATTGTATTATAATTTTCAGTTGTGTTTTAAATTATAATGTAATAATTTATAACATTTTTTAATGTAATTAAAGTTTAATATAAAGTAATTTAATTAATGTAATAATGTAATTTAGTACTTTTTGCAATAATTTTATAATTTCAATTTTTTTATAATTATAATATAGTGTGTTATAATTTTTAATTGTTATGACAAGTTTAATAATTTATGATAGGAATATTTTATAATTTAATTACTTTAATATTTTTAAGTAGGCATAATTTATAATTATTTTGTAATAATTTGTAAATAAGTATTTTATAATTTTCAGATTTTACAGTTTAATTTAATATTTATCTTTAGTATTTGCTAATTATGTTTTATAAAATGGAATTTAAAAGTTTAGTATTTCAATAATTTACTATTTTATAACAACAACAATAAAGTATTGTCTCACTAGGTGGGATTAGCTACATGGATCAAATGACGTCATTGAATTCTATTATATATCATGTTTATAGGGAGATCGTTTATATGTAGATCTCGTTTGACCATCTCATGAATGGTCTTTCTAGGTCTTTCACCCCATATCCATCTTCCATCTCATCCACCCTCCTGACTGAGTACTCTGTTGGTCTTCTTCTCACATGTCTAAACTATTTGAGATGCGATTCTACCATCTTATCCACAATAGGTGCTACTTCAATTCTCTCTCTTATATCTTCGTTTCTTATGTTATCCAATAGTGTATGACCACTCATCCATCTTAATATCTTCATCTCCGCCACACTTAACTTATGTTTGTGCTTTCCTTTGACCGTCCAACACTCTTTACCATAAAGCATAGCCGGTCTAATAGCAGCGTAATATAATTTACCTTTAAATTTTAAAGATATTTTTTTATCACATATAAAACCATACGCACCCTGCTATTTTGACTAACTTGCTTAGATCCTATGATTTACATCCTGTTCAATCGCTCCATTATCATGTACGATACACCTAATATACTTAAAATAGTTTAATATTTTATATTATTTTATAAAAATAGTTTCGATTTTCTTTTTTTTTTTAAGTTATATTATTTTGTATTGTTTTTGTTAGTGTACAATGACGGTTAATGATCAAATTAGCCCCTGAAAGATGTGTTATTCTTTAAATTTGTCCCTGACAAATTTTATCAATCAAATTAGTCCTTTAAAAATTATAAATTTATCATTTTTGTCCTTCCGACACTTAATAGTTTCCGTCAACGATTGATGATACAAAACATTAATTGATAACATGCATAACACATAATATGTCTAATTGGAGGTTGAGTAAATATGTTTATGAAAATCTATCAATATAGTTCATTTTTCAATTATATAAACCTTAATCTTAATATAACCTAACGACACTAAATTAATAAATTTTCATAAATATATTTGTTCAGCATCTAATTAAATATGCTAGGTGTCATGTCTGATGTGAGTTAACATTTTATATCATCAAACATTTACGAAATTATTAATTGAGTGACTGAAGGGCAAAAATGATTAATTTACAATCTTTGAAGGACCAATTTGATTGATAAATTTTTTCAAAGACGAATTTGAAGAACGAGTCATTTTTTAGGGACTAATTTGACTATTAACTCTTATAATGATGAATTTAGAATTATTTTATAATTTTTAGATTTTCATAATTATAGTTTAATATTTATGTTTAATGTTTGATAATATTTAATAATTATAATGTATTTAAATAATAATCATTTTATAATTATCATTGTTTTGTTAGACTTTTTTAGTTTATTAGTGTTATGTTGTTTGTATCAGGCAATCAGGAATTTCTTATCCTAAAAAGTTGATCCGCCAGAAATGAATAATAAGATTGTAGTTGATGCATTAAGATTGACAGAGTTCTATCACGTTTTTAGGGTGTGCTAAACAAAAAGACATGCGATAGTGCCTACCGAGTTGTGGCTTTAGTTGAAATTAATGGTAGAGGTCTGAGACTCACACCTTTCACTTTCTGATAGGTGAATGTATGATAATCCTGAAAGATGTGGTTCACATTTTTAGTATGTGGATTGATCTCGGGATGCCATTATCGGAGGAACAGACAGTAGTCATGCCTTCTTGGTAAATAAGTTAAGTGCATAACAGTTTTTGATAAAAAAATCCGAAGCTAGCACTAACTCATCAAGTTACATAAGGCTGTCATAGATTCGACATATTGAGATATAAAACCTTTAAACACACTAAAATCTATTTAACTATATGTGCAGTGCCACATTTTCTATTTTCCCAGAACTATGTTGTTTGCTGATAAGTCAACGACTTATGCCAGCTGAAATATTTATCAATGCTTCGAGATTTTGCACAAATTCGTACTTATTGGGGGCAATTTGTCTAATGCTCTTTACAAGGCACTGTTGCGTGCATTGCATTATAATTTTAAAGTAGTGGATGATCCGCTGACACTTTTATTTAAGTATTTGACTTGCATCGAGGCTTCACACAACCTACAAAAAACAGCAACCTGCATGTTACAGTTTCACATAACTTACATGTTGCATGTTCATCTATAACATCTATATACTTGCAATTATATCTCAGTTCTCCATTTTAATGAAAAATACATTTTTTTTCAATAACAAAAAAATTTTCTAAAGAAATAATGTGCCATCTCTCATGAATATATAATTTGACATAATATGTTGAAGTAAGCAACTTTTTTCAAATACATTGCAACAGAACTTAATTAAATATTCTATTTGTATGATACATAGTATTGCGATTACGGTGGAAACATGTCAAGTTAGATCAGACTAGGCTAGACCTATAATGTAAATAATTAATTTGCAGTCTGTTATAGATTACTTTTTAAGTATTAAATTTGGTTTATTATTATGTTTAGACTAACCCAAAGCTTTAAAAAAGCAGAAATTATTTTTAATATGGAGATGAAGATGGTATTATGGTTGAATATTGATATTTGAAGTGTATTATAGTATTGTGAATGTGCAAAAAAGATGTCGCGTGTTGGCCAAAATGTTGATACATGTCCAACACGCACCCTGTATGTTGACTCTCCACTTGCAAAATCCATCCACCTGTAATTACACCAAATAATCTCATTTTCAACAAAAATACCAACATTTTTTTCATATAAAAAAATTAGCCTTGAAAAAAACCTTATATATATATATATATATATATATATATATATATATATACCATAAACAAAAATAAAAAATATTTAAAAATTTTAATTTTCTTTAAAAAATTATTTATATTCAATATACAAAATTCAATTTTTAATAATATTTAAACATTTAAAGTATTCAAAATATGAATAGTATTTTATAATAAAGTATAACAAATTTAAAATTTTAATAACTTTTTTAATTATAAAACTCTATATATTTATTTATATTTTAACAAATGCAAGTAGGTCTACGTACTCTGTACTCTGAGAGAATGAGAGAAGGAGAGAGCAGGGACGAATGTTTGAGGGTAAAACATGGTGAGAAAGATGGTCATAGCCATCGGAAGAAATAAGGGAGAAAGCGTGGGAGGGTGTGTATCCGGTGTCAAGGAGGGTTCTTCTCGAGATGGTTTAGAAAAGTCATCCAAGGTCTCTTTTAGAGATAAGGTCAATGGTGTAGAGAAGTCTAAGGCCTTTGTATTAGTAGGGTCTTTATCTGGAGATAGTATCACCAGGATGACAGGTAAGCAAGGTGATTCTCATCCACCAAGTGTCAGTTTACGAAAGAGGCAAAGGGTTGTCTAGTTGAACTATATAAGGAAGCCATCGTGATCAAGGTGTTGGATAAGCATTATGGCTACACGGCTCTTATGCATAAGCTTCAGATAGTCTGACGCATCAAGGAGGGTTTAATTTGTTGGATGTGGAGTTTGATATTTTTTTGTTAAATTTGATATTGTTGAAGATCAAAGTCATGCTTGGTGGCTAGTGGTTGATAGATGGTCACTTTGTCATAATAAAGCCATGGGATGTGGATTTTAGGCCATGCGAACAATCCTTCGGATCAACGCTAGTATGGATTCAAGTCTCGGGACTTTCGATTTGGTGCTACCAGGAACAAGCAATACTGTAGATTGCTTCTGCAATAAGGGCTCCGATGAAACTAGACTTGGCCACTAAGCTTGCAGAGAGAGGAAAATATGCTCGAGCTTGTGTTCAAATTAATCTTGGGTTTTCGGTAATCAAACACATTATAGTAGAGGGAATGACTTATGAAGTAGAGTATGAGAGTTTACAGTTGATTTGTTCTACTTATGCACGGTATGGGCATGATAAATCATTGTGCATGGAGAATGAGTCATCAGAAGGGAAAGATGATTCTTTCAGTGATGGAAAGAATCATGAAATCCCAACACTAGTGCCACACAACAATCATAAAATTCAAAAAGAGGTTGAATCGGAAGCTCGCAATTTGGGTGAAGATTCTCATAATTTGGGCGAGAAAATAGGAGTTCTTAAAGGGAAAGATGCAGTTATGAAACCATTGACCCCTCACGTGTCTGATGGTCATGTTAAGGAGACATGCATAGATGATGGAGAGGGCTGGTAACAAGTGTTGCATAACAGAAAATTCACAATGGGTCAGCCATCAGGTATGAAGGACCAAGACGGAAAGCAACACAAGTATGGTTCGAAAAGAGTCCCAAGGCCCAATTTGCATGGTGATTGAGGCAAAATAATTGGCATTAGAATGGGACAGCGAGAAAAGCATGAAATTGTGCCATCTCCATTGCGCAGAACTCCTGCACGTCATGGAATTTCTCTCCGGAAGCGTTTGCGACCTTCCTCCCTACAGAACTCGCTAGTTGATAAAAATGACAGCACAACGGAGGGAAATTTAGTAGATGGAAGCATGACGGGTGCAGTGTTTGGGGGGTCTGAGGATGGCAATTATTGAGGATCAGAGTGTGCTAGTATCGCAGGACAAACCACCTATTGAGGTTGGTGATTGTATTTAGAATATTATGTTCTTATTTATTCTGTCCCTATTATTTATGGATAGTTTAAATATGATTGTTTGGAATGTTAGGGGTGCTTCTAATAAGTTAGCCTGGGTGCATTGTAAGGAACTTGTTAGAAAATTTAGACCTATTTTCTTTATTGTGGTTGAAACTCGCTCCCTTTTCCAGCATTTAAAATTGTTCTGTGAAAGGTTGGGGTATTACTCTGTTGGTATAGTGGAAGCAGAGGAGCATAAAGGGGGGATATTTGGTTTCAATCCTCTATACAGGGTATTTGTTGTAAGGTCATTGATGCTTTTGATCAAGGTGTTTATGTTAAGGTTCAATATGATAATTTAATTTGGTGTAGTGGTATTTATGGTAACCCTTAATTTAATAAAAGGGTTTCTCCTTTGGGATTATCTTGTTGCACAATTCATGGTTTTTCAAAGACCTTGGATTATTCTTGAAGATTTTAATGAAGTCATATTTTCCCATGAATCTAAGGGTTGTAAATTTTCTCATTAAAGAGCAGACAGGTTTGCTACTTCATTAGGGGATAGTAGTTTGTTTGATCTGAAGACTATTGGAAGATGGTTTTCTTGGTACAGGAGGGTGAAAAAGTATGTTGACGTGGCAAAAAAACTTGACCGAGTTTGTATAAATAGTGGTTGGTTATCTATCTTTCCAGAGGCTTATGCAGAAGTTTTAAATAGGTTTCAGTCTAATCATTGTTCTATTCTAGTGCGTTGTAAAAGTTATCCTCAGCCTAAAGGGAATCGACCTTTCCGTTTTGTTACTGCTTGTGCTACTCATCCCAGGTATAAGGATATTGTGAATCAGTCATGGTGGTCTAGTAATAGAGAGGTTCATGACAAACTTTCGGAAGTGCAGAAGAATTCATTAGAGTTTAACTCGAAGGTGTCTGGTAATATTTTTGTTAAGAAATGTGAATTAGAGCAGTAGATTAATTATTTATAGAAGAGTTTGGAAGTGGTGGATAGAATTTACTTGCGTCAGAAAGAGCAACATTTTCTTGATGATTATAATAATACACTAGTGCAAGAAGAGCTCCTATGGTTCCAAAAGTCTAGAGAGCAATGGGTAAGGTTCGGGGATAGAAATACAAGATTATTTTATGTTCAAACTCTTGTGCGAATGAAGCATAATAAGATTTATGGCCTTTTTCTCAAGGATGGAGTGTGAGAAACTGATCCGTAGGTTATGAGTCGAGAAGCAGAGTCTTTCGACAAAAGTTTATTCTATCATTTGGATAATGTTGATTTGGGTTGCCTTGGTGACGTGCCTCTTTTTTTCTGAATGAGGAAGCTTGCAATGATCTTATGGCACTAGTTACTATGGAGGAAGTCAGAACAACTATTTTTCACGTGAAATCTTTTAAAGCTCCGGGTCCTTATGGGTTTCAAGCTTTCTTCTTCAAGGAATATTGGGAGATCATTGGTCTTAATATTTGGAAGATGGTTAAGCAGGCATTCTCCGATGTTGCTCTTGATCCGAGAATAATGGAGACTTTACTGGTTCTTATTCCAAAAGTTGAATCGCCGGTATCTATGAAAGATTTCAGGCCGATTAGTCTCTGCAATGTAGTTTACAAGATCATCACGAAGGTCCTTATTAATAGGCTATGTCCTCATCTTGCGGAGATTATTGGCCCGCTTCAAAAAGGATATATTCTGGGATGAGAAACTCCTGACAACATCATTATTGCTCAAGAGGTCCTCTACTTTATGAAGAAGACTAAATCAAAGAAAGGCACACTGGCCTTTAAGATTGATCTGGAGAAAGCTTATGACAGAATTTACTAGAGGTTTTTAGCCCATACCCTTAAGAGCTTTGGTTTTCCCAGTCCTACGATTAATTTGATTATGAATTGTGTCACTACTTTCTCCTTATCTATTCTTTAGAATGAAAATCGTCTGAATAGCTTTACTCCTAGCCGGGGTCTCAGACAAGGAGACCCTATGTCACCCTATCTTTTTGTGTTGTGTATGGAAATATTGACATGTTTCATTAGTCATAAGCTTGATTTGGGCTTGTGGGAGCCGGTTACTGTTTCTAGAGGGGGACCTAGAATGTCCCACTTAATGTTTGCGGATGACTTTCTTTTATTCTGTAAAGCTACAAAGAGATAAGTGCAAAATGTGATGTTGGTTTTAGAGACTTTTGCAAAGCATCTGGGATGAAGATTAATGTGGAGAAGTCTAAAGCGCTTTGCTTTGAAAATGTCTTTGTAACAAGGAAAGAGATTTTCACTGGGGTGTCCTCTATTAGATTTGTCTAGGACTTGGGCAAGTATCTTGGGGTTACCCTTAGCCATTCTAGGATGACCCGTTCAACTTTCAATGGTGTATTGGATAAGATTCGGGGTAGACTAGCAAGCTGAAAAGGAAGTTTACTCAATCAAACTGGTAGACTTTGCTTGGTTAATTCCGTTGCAGTCGCTATTCCCATGTACCAGATGCAGGTATCTATTTTTCCCAAAGGAATCATTAGTAAATTGGACTCTATGATGAGGAATTTTTTTTGGAAAGGACAAGTTAATGGAAGAGGATTGCATCTTGTTAGTTGGAAGGTACTGGTTACTCCAAAAAAACATGGAGGTTAGGGGATTAGAGATCCTTATTGTGTGAATATTGCTCTTCTTGGGAAGCTGGTTTGGACTTTTTTCCAGCAGTCAGACAAGTTATGGGTCTAATTATTGGATGCCAAATATCGATCATCTCTATATAACTGTTTTGGTTGTCCTAAGAACAAGGGTTCTCCCATTTGGAGGAGTCTTTGCAAGGCTTGGGAAGTGTTGAAGGATGGGTTTGCTTGGTGTTTTGGAAATTTAAACCAAAATGTTTGGTTTTCTAACTGGAGGAGAGAAGGGCAGTTCTCTAATGAGATGGATTATGTTCACATTTCTGATTCGAACTTCCGGATACAAGATCTCTGGTCAGTTGTTAGCTGGCATTTGGATACTCTTTATTCTCCTTTATCTCAAAATCTGAAAGGTAATATTCTTTCTTACAATCCAGATGTGCAAGCAGGCTCGGAAGTGGGTTAGTATTAGTTTGAGTCTACTGCCAAAGTTTATGATTCACGTAATAGTTACTTGTGGTTGTGTAAGCAGCTGCTTGGTTGGGAAGAGCGGGAGAATTAGCTTTGGCTTTGGCGCTAACTTGTTCCGGAAAAGTACAAGTTTTTAGCTTTGCTGTGTCTTAAGGAGGCTCTTCCTATTGCAAGTTTTCACTTCAGAAGAGGTATGTCGTCATCGGATAGGTGCCCAAGATGTCTTTCTAGCCAGGAATTGGTTTTACATTGTATTCGAGATTGTCAAAAAGCTCAGCTTGTATGCATAGGTTGGATATTTCTTGTCATTCTCTAGATTTGAAGAACTAGTTCTTGTATCATAGCAGAGAGCATCCGTTCAGGTTCTTTTCGGGACTTTGGTGGATATGGCGAGCAAAGAATAATGACATCTTTAATCCTCATGAGACTTGGTCTCTGGAAAGAGTGATTTGTCTGGCATTAGTTTTAGAAACAGAGCTTAGGAATACTTCTGAATTACAACGTACGTCCCTTCCTTCTATTCTAAATGGTTTTTGGAACCCCCATCCATTGGTACATTTAAGATTAATTGTAATGCTAGTTATCCTGATTCGGGTGATAATGTTGGTTTTACTTGCGTTATTAGAGATTGTAATGGGAGTTGGTAAATGGGATGTTTGGGAATAATTGAGAGTAGTAGTATTCTTCAAGAAGAATTGTTTGCTATTTGGAGAGGATATCTTTGAACCTAGGATGTGGGTCAACGCGATGTTATTTGTGAGACGGATTGTCTGGAAGTGTTTAATCTTGTTACTAATCACCAAGATGGTTTTGGGTTTATTGATTCGTTGGTGCTCAAAATAAGGGATATCATGCATTGGAATTGGCTTGTTGACTTTCGTTTGATTATGAAAGATGGAAACACGGTGGTAGACACTATGGCAAAGATGGTGATGAGGTTACAACTTCATCATGTGATGCTTCCTTTTCCTTGGGAGGAGTTTAAGAATAGTCTTAAATAGGATTGTCCTTTTATTTAGACAGTTCCTTTGTTTTTTTTTTTTGTTTAGTTTATAAAAGTTACCAAATAATGTAAGTAGGTCTAACAGCTCTAATAAACTTATTTGTAAGTCTAAATTTAATCTTTTAAATTAGTTTGTGTCTAATGCTATTTTATGACAGGTTAGGCTAAAAATCAAGTTTTAGGCCATTGACAGGCTATATAACCTATTTTCATCTCTAATTATGAATAGTATTTAATAACATTTTCCCAAATCCTTAAATAAAAAATTACATGCCTAATTTTATTAATTTTTTAAAATATTGGCGATATTTGTTGGATTATTTTATTTTATTTTTTATTTTAAATTAATTTTACTTTGTCTGGTGATTGATAGTAATTTGCAGAATAATAAAATTGAAAGAAGAGAATGAGGACAAAGCATTTACAATTCAAACGAGGAAATGTATATTTTGAAAGTATTTGAAACTTTAAAGATAAAAATATTGTATCTGAATACTTAAATGAAATATTTTCAATTTCAAAGAATTTTAAAAGGTTTAAAAGGGATTTCAGATTCAACTATTAAAATGGGAAAATTTCAACTTCCACATATAAGAAAGGAATTTGAATTTTCTCATTTTCTCACTTATAACGATATACTTTTATATGTATTAATTTATATTTAAAATTAATAAATGATAAAAATAAGTTACATATGTATGAATAAAAGCAATTTGATCCTTTTTCAAACAAAAATATTTTAAAAATACAAATGCTATATATAATTACTTCAAAGAAACGAAATATTTTCAAATTAAAGAGATTTTAGTTACAGTATTTAAAATTTTTACATTTAAAATTCTCTAAAATTTAACAATATTTATCCAAACATAGGTTCTATCTGGATGTTCAATGAAGGTAAGTCAAATGTGTCATAATTATGAGTAATTCACTAATTGGTAAGTAAATCAGTACCAGAAACTAGTATTAATTGGATACTAATGAGTAACGCCAATATTAACTTGTACGGAAAAATAATATATTTTTCAGAGAAATTAGTAATATAAAAATACACAAAATTAATTAGTAAAAAAAAATATAGATAACCAACAATATTGGTAAATAATGTGAACAATAGATATATCGGATGTTCATTTTATTAAGTGTACAAATGATTATTTTAATATTAAGATTTAGATAAATAATTTAGAGATATAGTATATTTTTATTTTATTAATAGTTGTTAATATTTTAAAAAAAATCATTGGTTACACCCATTAGTAAAACCATACAATATATATAATATTCTGAAAACTTAAGACACTGCTTGAATTAATTTTTCTTTGTTATGAACTTAATTTTAATGCACTTGAAGTGAATATTAAATTTAGTTGGATATGTGTTTTGCCATCTAATCAAATATCTTTCTATGATTATTCAAGTAATATGCTAAAAAAAGCTAATATTATATATAATTAAATATTTTTTTATCAAATATAAAGAAACTCAAATTCGTAACTTTTTTTAAGTGAGTGGAGGAGTGGATCCTCTTCAATGGTGTTCAAGTGTTTAATTTCATCCTTTATTATTTTTTCTTTCTTATTTATTTTTAGTTTCATTTATAGAATTAAAGGTGAGAGTTCACACTTTATTTTTTCTAATGTTAAAAAAATTTGAAAAGATCAATTTCTGCAAAAATTATACCATTTGAAGTATAACTCATTTTATAATTAAATATTTATGTAAATGTCTTCTCGATTAGTTCATGCAAATTAAATTATTTAAATAAAAAAATCACTATGTAAGAATACACAACATTTGAATCGAAGATTTTTTATACTATATAAAATATTAGATTTAAAGCTTATTCCCTAATGTAGCATATTTAACAAATGAATACATTTTTTTTCTAAACAACACTTGAAATGAAAAATGTGTTTGGCCATTAAAATACGAACTGAATTTATTTTGGTAGAGTGGACGTTTTGGCTTTAGTCCGTAAGGATAGCGGATGGTGTTGTGGCTTAGTGAGGTTGATAGTGAAGTAAGAGTTCAAATATGAACCATGAAATGCATCCATCCATTCATTTCATCCATCCATCCATCCATCCTCCCTCATAAATGACATAAAGAAAAGAGTGTACATCTATGCATAGTGCATCATCATCATCATCTTCATCTTTATTCTTTGGTGCAAGGCAGTTCTGAGGCATCGAACAATGAACAGCATCGCAGTCAGAAGCACAAGTGCATGTCAACGCTCTGACCATAGCAGCACAGCATTGTCAGGAGCCTACCAATGACATCAGAATAGAGCACACACACAGATTTATATTTTCATACATTCGCATTTATTAAATCTTCTATACTCTATAGTATTTAAATTTAATTTAAATAAATAATATTTATATATTAATATAGAATACTGAGTAGTACAAGCTTAATTTCTATTCCATTGGACCTTGCATTCATCCATCCATCCGAGCAGAAAAAGCCAAGAGTGGTGAGTAACCGTTCCCCCCTTCCCACGCGGCAAACCATCTTCTTTAATTCTCAGCTTTGGTAAGACACTCTTCTCTCCTTTCCTTAATTGCACTTCTCTCATTTTCTCATCTCGTAATTATCGTACTTCCCCCCACCCTTTTCTTTTCTTAATTCTTATAAAGGACTAATATTTAATACATCTGATTTTAATTTAATTAGTTAATTACTCTCGTCACATCAAAATCAAATATCTCCCTGCCATTTATGTGCTTTTAAAAAAAACACCACCACTCCCTCCTCTCTTGTTTGTTCTCATTTTATTTTGTTGCAGTGCCGTTGAAACTTGAGAGCTAGAGTCCCCTTTGTTTTTGTCTTTTTTCTCTCCCAATGTCCTCTTCCACCGTTGGCAATGAGGAGAAGCTTTACCCTTCCCCACTAGCCTCTCACGACGACATCGTCAAGGACCCTTCTGTCTTTTGGGATACTCTCAGACGCTTTCACCTCCTTCTCAGTACCAAATTCATGTAAGCTCCTTATATAATATTTTACTCCACAAAAGCTAATAATAAATTAATTAATCTGTTTTTGTTTTCCGCATCACATCACTGCATCTGTATGCAGCATACTACAACAAGCTAGCTGGAATATGATTTTGATATTCGGGTTGAGCTTTTTCATTCCCTTTTATTTTTTATTTTTTATTTTTTTGTAATCTGCGCGTTTTTAATATATATTATATATTTTGTTGTGTGAAATAAAAACAAATAAAATGTTTGGATCGTTTTGGGTTATGAAGGATTCCTGTGATTGGAGGGAAGGAGCTAGATTTGCACGTCCTGTACGTGGAGGTTACGAGGAGAAGTGGCTATGAGAAGGTGGGGTCCTTCCTTCCGTACAACCTCTGTAAAACGCATTACCCACTACTGCTACGGACTACCCACTCAAAACGAATTAGTTTTATTTATTTAATTATTTAATATTATTTCAATTTCAATTTCTGGGGTATATCTGTTTATGTTTATTAAAACGTGCAGGTAGTTGCAGAGAAGAAATGGAGGGAAGTGGGAACTGTCTTCAGGTTCTCAGCGACGACTACAAGCGCCTCTTTTGTGCTCAGGAAACACTACCGCAACCTTCTTTACCATTACGAACAAGTTCACTTCTTTAATGTTAAGGGTCCTCTATACTCTCCATCATCAGGTCCTTTATTTTTCACTTTTAGTCATTAACTTAATCTTTTTAATTTAATAATCTAATTACATATTTTAACCTTTTAGAGATTGATAGATAATTAATTGCTAAACACAATAAATTCTAATAATTTTTTAGCATTCCTCTTATTTTATTTCAAATGTGTACGCTTTAAGAACCCAAATTTGTTGTACAGATTCATTTTCTGGCAGCAAGCACTCCTGGAGATCTGAGCTGGCTATTGTTGAATATTCTCCCAAGCCAGTGACCCATACTAAAGGTTCCAAACCTCAAGGTACTATAGATTAAACGTTCAATCATATTACTAGACACAAAAAATACATATTGAAATAAAAGAAACATATTTTGGTGGCTAATTTTTGTTACATGCAATATTTTTATTAAGCGAACTTGAATTTCAAACTTATTGTGTCCGATATAATTGTAATTTGAAATGAATAATGTAGTAGTAACCAAAATTGGTGTGACTTATAAGTTGTGACACCATATTCACCCCAATAACCAGTGAATTGACAATGTGGATGAGAGCCTATTTGGGGATTATATGGAGAACTCATTAATTGGAAATTTCAGTGCTTAATTAATTAAAAATCAATTATGCCAGTGTTTTTTCTGAAGTTTAGGACTGTGATTTGCTTATTTAAGAGATTCCTTGCATTTATTCAAGGACCTTCTGAGTGGTGAATTACATTTTGGTTCATTGTGTGTAGAGTCTATAGACCCTTCATCAAATCTTTCAGGGAGGGGAACGATAGAGGGAAAATTTGAATGCGGCTATTTAGTGTCAGTGAAAGTGGGTTCAGAGGTTCTAAGAGGAGTGCTGTACCATCCAGAGGAATTGGTTCCTCCCCCAACTGTTCCACAAAATGGCAATGCCATCGTACCCTACGGCTGCAAACCTCACCATTCCGGCCGCCGGAGGAGGAGGAACAAGAGAAAGTGGGACCCGAACTACCCGAAGCCAAATCGGAGTGGTTATAACTTCTTCTTTGCTGAGAGGCATTACAAGCTCAAGTCACTTTATCCAAACAGAGAGAGGGAGTTTACCAAAATGATTGGCCAGTCTTGGAATAGTCTCAGCCCAGAAGAAAGAATGGTAAGCACTTAATTTGTCTTTTGCATATGTGGTTGCTTTCTAAGTATCACGGTTTATGCCTTTATGGTTTGCCAATGATGCAGGTTTACCAGAACATTGGCTTAAGAGACAAAGAAAGGTACAAGAGGGAGTTGAAGGAGTACAAGGAAAAGATGAAGACTATGCAAAATTTAGAAGTTGCGGCGCCCAGAAATCTCACTGGTTCTGTCCTTAATGGTAGCCAAAGAATGGCTTAGGAATGTTGTTTATTAAATCCGTTGATCTTTATATGCATATTCTTGTGGAATATGGTCTAGAGGGACTAGCGGCTCAATTTTATATTTTCGATTAAACTTTGGGTTAATTAATTGTTAGATCCTTTGATTTTATTTAATGGATCGCTTTCTGGTTTGATCTATAGTGAGAGCATTGGTAATGGTTTGTCTACTGCGGAATGAAAATTACAAAAGTAATAATCATTAATTATTATTTTTTAACAGAAAATGTTACATCTACATTAATAGTAACTACTAAAATCAATAATTATATATTTACGTATATTTATGCATATTAATTTACATATTTTTTAATTAAATAATTAATTATTAAAATAGTTAAATTTATCATATTAAAATAATTAAATTTATAATAGAGAATAATTAAACTAATTTGAATTGGTTTATTGATTAACTACTAATTTGCTTAATAAATAGAGATTAGATCTGACTGTGTTATTTATCAAAATTAAACTTAAATATATTTTAATATAATAGATTTTTCATCTTATAAATTATTTATTTATTTATTTTTAATGTCTGACTAACTTTATACATATATCACACTTACAATATGAAGAATTAGAATCTTTATTAGGATGGACATTAAGTCTGTTAAAATTATTTAATCTTTTTAAGAGTATAAATAAGAAATGGTTATTATTGTATAACGTAAAAACTTAATGAATTGATATTTAATGAAGATTGATCTCTTATTAAATTAATGATCTATTAGAAATTTAGAATTGTAAACGAGAAAAAAATTATGGGAATATCGTTTCTCTATGTGCAAGTAGCACCACTGTGTTTTGTAGATGTTGCGTACTAGCATAAGATTTTTTTTTAAGTTCCAAATCATAGTACCCCTTAATTTTGACAAATGGATTAAGTATGATTTTAATTCTTAAGGTATAAGTTAAAATTTTTTTTGTTTTAAGTTTTTTTTGACATACAAAATTTTTCTAACGTTTAACTTGATTTTAAAATTATTTTTATTTTAGAGATTAAACTGTACACATGTAACGATAGAAACAGAAATACTCTTTTTTTTATAATTTTTTTATTATGAATAATTTGATTTAAAATTTTAATATTTAAGTGAAAAAAGACGATTTTAAGATTTTATTTTAAATTATTTTATATAAAAAAATTAAAAATGAAAAAAAGTATAAAGTTATCCTTAGAGATTTTGGTCGTAGTTAACATTTTGACAAAACTATGATAGAGACTATAGATTCTTCCAATAAGTTATCTAATAGTAAAATCCTTGTACTGATAATCAGTATGGATGTTACCAAATGTGTTAACATTGGCAGAGGAAAGACCACCTTGAAATTTCTCTAGTAATTGGTCCATTATTAAATTAATTGCATAAAAATAAATATAGAAGATAAAGAATAAATTTAAACAATAATCATTAGGTTAGGTATACATTAAAATTAATTATTTATGTAGAATATATATTAAAATATATCATATAGATTAAAAATAAATTAAACTATATATATATATATAAGTAATTTTAATGACTGGTTATAATGTAGAAAGAATACTTTTGTTTAAATATACATCAAGAAAAAGATTCAGTGACTTGATGATTAATGGAATATATAATTCAAGGAATATTCCGACTGCTCCATAAGAAGCAAGGAACGATTGCCGTACCAAATTAAACAATGCCAAAACATAAACTTTATTTAGTTGTGTCTGATGGGGATGTTCTATGTGGGGAGCGGGTGAAACAAGGCACCATTTTGTTTGGCTTTAGACATTGTTGGGTGATTGATGATGCTATCAAAGGATGGCATAATAAAGATTATTAAAATATTCTTTCTGTGCATGATCAATCATCTTAATCATGACATAATATAAAAGAAAAATAATATTTGTATTGTTTTGTGTATAGTTTTCTTTTTTAATTTCTTCAACGATATTTAAAAAGATTTCTATATATTTCCAGTGTCAGAGAATAAGAAGAGTGAATCTATTTTTGCATATGGGAGATACAGAGAGTCGCGGTAGCAGGGTGTGCAATTCTTGGTGGAATCAGAGTGGACGAAAACAGAAGCAGAAGGTTGAAGTTTATGGCGAGGTTCTTAGTAGACTTAAAGGATTGAATGTCAAAGAGGCTTCAGTTCCTGGTTTTGATGATGAGCTTTGGGCTCACTTCTACTACCTTCCAACTAGGTACATCACTCATCCTACTTTATCTTCCTTCCAATTGTTTGTCATTATGCCTGAGTAAGTGTAATTAGGTATGCGTTGGATATGAACGTGGAGAGGGCACAAGATGTGCTTATGCACAAAAGGTTGCTTCACATGGCACGATTCCCTACTATTGCAACTGGACCTGCAATTGAAGTTCGTCTTGTTCAGGTACTTTGTGGATCAATATGTTACATTAGATTAGGAAACTAATATTATTGTTTACTCTACCAAGATATCTAGGGAAGCGTTGCTGGTACATGCATTATGCAGGTTCGTGCTTCTTCTGCTGTACGCAGTCCTCAATATTTTGATACTCCAGCCACAATGATGAGGCATGATTATTATGTGAATATACTTAAGTCCTTATTTTTATCCTTTTATAGTTTACTTATATTTACCGATTATATTTATTCTTTCTTTTTACTCTTTCATGATTTCTCAGCTTCCATCCACCCCCAGCCTTTGCTTCATCAGCTAATCTTGAACTTGATCTATGCAAAAATCAGTTACAAGCTGAAGATAAGAGTAACAATTTCAATTTTTACGCACACGATGCCAGGTAATATTTCTTTATATTGTCTTTACTTTTGTTTTACTCACTAGCGTTTATCGTTTGAAACTTTTTGTTCTGTTTATTCTTTTCCATTCCTAGTAATTCATGCAGGCCAGTGCATGAAATCACAATTTCAACAAATGACAAGCCAAAACTCCTCAGCCAGGTTGTTTTGTTCACACCAGCCAATACAATTCACCAGAGTTTTTAGTTTTGTTTGCTTTTGTTTTAGTTTAAGCTTGCATGATGCAACTGCAGTTAACTTCTTTAATCTCTGAGACTGGGCTTGACATTCAAGAAGCACATGCTTTTTCGACGTTGGATGGATACTCTCTGGATGTTTTTGTTGTTGGTGGTTGGGCAGTTGAGGTATTTTGTCCCTTTTGTTTTATTTTTCATTGTAGTAACTGATAATGAAGGAAATTTTAGCTTATGGAATTGAAAAACATGCACAGAAATTAATCTCAAGAAGATATATATCTGTTTTATGTAATACTACTACTTTGAATCAAATTGTGTATACAAGTATTTTTAAGTTTTATAACTTACCAGCTCTATGAACTCTGATTGAACGCTACTTGTATCTCATTTCTATGTAACGGAGTTTACTTGACAGTCCTCCATGTTTGAAATTTGTAGGAGACAGAGAAATTAAAGCATGTACTAGCAAAGAAAATGCAAAAACTCGAGGTAGGCATTTATAGTCCCGCTTGTGGTTATACATTTTAGCATGTTCACGCATTAAAAGTTAGACATTTTCTTATTCTTTGATTGAATTAAACTTTTGGAGAAATACATGCCTACAAGACGCTTTAAATGTTCTAGATTAGTATTAAGCATTAACTTAATAATTCGGAGTTAACAAATTAAGTATTTCTCCCATCTACGTAAACTGTTTATTTATAAGTTATGTTTTGGGTGGAAAACGGAAATCCAGAAGCAACCTCAGTTGAAAGAAAATGGCACTATTAATACTGCAGAGCAAGGGAATACTGGGTTCAAATTTATATCTAGTCATGTAAATTTTGCTACTAATCGAAATGATGTCTGGGATGAAAGATGTTTGAGATGTGAAAAGAAAATTGCATCTGGATCTTTCAGTGATCTGTGAGTATTATCATTTTATTTCTTTAGCTTGATATGTTTGTGAGTATGTAACTAACAACCTGGCACAGGTATAAGGGTATTTTCTGTAATCAAGATGTGGCTATCAAAGTTCTTAAGGACGATAATTTGAATGAAAATATACAGAGGGAGTTTTATCAAGAAATCTATATCCTAAGGTTTGTTCTATTACAAATTCTATTCATCACATTTACCACACCACCCTTCATTTCTTTGAATTCAATAACATTTCCGTAAAAGTCAATTGCCAAGGGAAAAGGACTTTTAAAAGGAACTTTAGCAGAAAAGTTAAAAAAAAAAGATTATTTGCCTTGTTTGACATGTTTAGCGTTCAAAGGCATATTTTGAAAATTTAGTGTGTGAAGTGCACCAGCCAAAACATAAGAATAGTTACATTTATCATAGAATACATGGCTTACTTGAATTGAAATCCTGCAGTAAAATTCAACATAAAAATGTCGTGAGATTTTTTGGTGCCTGTACAAAACCCCCTAACCATTACCTTATCACAGGTAAAATTTATCATTGTGGATTATAGTTTGCTCATTGTTTGCAAGGTCAATAGAATGGTTGTGATATCAATGTCAATTGAATGCGTGATCTGTTTTTATTTTTCAGAATATATGTCTGGTGGAAGTATGTATGACTTTCTTCATATAAAGAAGGCTGCGCTTTCTCTCCCATGGTTGATTAAAGTTGCCATTGAGGTTTCAGAAGGAATGAAATATTTGCATCAGAATGATATCATACATCGAGACCTCAAAACAGCTAATCTCTTGATGGATGATAAAGGGGTAATTAAGTTCTTATATCTTCTACATTAATTTAGACCTTACTGTCTATCTATGATTTCTTAGTTAATGTTGTCAAATTGTATACTACATAATTGTTAATTATTCTCGTTAGGTATTAATAACTTCTAACTCCAATATCATAAATACCGAAGCAGAGAATGATCTTATATTGTAAGAAAAACTAACAGGTAGTTAAGGTTGCTGATTTTGGGGTGGCTAGAGTGAACAATCAATCCGGGGTGATGACTGCAGAAACTGGAACTTATCGATGGATGGCTCCGGAGGTATGTATGTATTGCCAGTGTTGATTACTACTTGTCTTTCCGAATTTATGAATTATGGATTTTTTTTATTCCGCTGATTCCGATCCCTGGATTATTGTGCATGCATATGGAAGGTGATTGAGCATAAACCATATGATCACAAAGCCGATGTTTATAGTTTCGGCATTGTCCTTTGGGAGCTTCTCACAGGAAAGGTAAAGCTTTCTGTTGGTGGTGTTCGTTGTTAAGTTATAATAAAATATTGGTCTCTCAGAATTCACGGCTTATATATATATATGTTTCATGCATGACTGAATTACAGCTTCCTTATGAGCATTTGTCCCCATTGCATGCGGCAGTTGGAGTGGCCCAAAAGGTAGTGTTTCTTTATTAAGTAATTATGATCAATGCATGGGTTTTTTGGAGTTGGTTAAATGAAAGATTAGAAGTAAAAGGCTGCGGTTTAATATTAGCAATGTGAATGAGTTGTTGCAGGGTTTGAGGCCGGAAATTCCAAGGCACACGCATCCAATGTTGGTGGAATTAATTCACCGGTGCTGGCACCAAGATCCATCTTCAAGACCCGATTTCACAGAAATTCTGGAATTTCTGTTGCACATAACCATGAAGGTTGGTTCTAGAATCTAGACAATATTTTTCCTAACGGTTTTTGGTGTAACTCAAGCTTCTATAAAAGAATGCTATCTTTTCTACCAACACAGGTTGCTGGGAAAGGTGAGGTAAAGGAAATGTATGAAACGTTTTCAGGTTGAGAAGACATATGTAAACAATGATATTTAATTTCTCAATCTAGGTCGTTGGTTCATCATGCTTTGGAACCCTTTGACCTCTAACTGGTAACTGCAGATGTGAATAATAAACACATGCAATAATGCAAAGTGATGTTTGATACCAACATTCTTAGAAAGTGTATCTAGCTAATCTCAGGAGTATTTTTACTCGATCCATTTTATCTTTTTCTTCGCTTTGTTTGTTACGACTCAAAATGAGCTATGATTGGCACTCATAAAAATTATTCTCTAACAAACTTAACAAATTTGAATATAAATTATATAAAAAGGTTATAAATGTTTTTAATAAATTTACAAATACCAGAATGAATAGTTACATATTATTTTTAGCAAAACACAAAATAGATTAATATAGTTGGATCTTGCCCGTAATATATGAAGCATATAACATCTAGAAACTCAACAAAGAATATGTATTCATTGCATATCATTACTTTTGAACATATTTAAGTATTTGTTCTTGAAATTTTTTTTTTGAAAACGGAATAAATTTTGCAACTCAGTGACTAGACAATACATCTATAATCCACATGAGACCATATAAACACTATTATTAAAGTAATTTTATTTAAGATAATAGTATGTCTAAGATCCAATCTATCATGATTGGTTCTCATGCAAGTGGGAGATTGTTGGGAATAAGTAGTATGACCACAATATAATCATTATGTGTCAAATAATTTGTTATTGTTATTATATTAAAGGGTTAATATAATAAGGTCTTTGATTAAATTTAGAGATTTATAATTGTGATAATGATAATAATATTGAGAGATAAAACTTTTATAATTTAATCTAAATTATTCTTGGTCATAAGATTATTAAAAAGGACATTAATAATTTGAAAAGATATATATATAAAGGTTTTTATTGGATGAAGATGAATAAATCTCATTTATTAAATTATATATATAGATAGTGCATATAGAGATATGACCATTGAACTGACTCACTTTGAGAATTCCTAATGGTTATAATTACCGCATATTTGTCAATAGGATATTCTCAAGATGAATATAGTAATAGAGTTTTCTTTAACAATGTATTTATTATACTTTGATTTCGGACACCTAATATCCTAAGGTGCTAGTTGAATGGATATTGGGTATGATTTAAAGGGGATTGAATGAATGAAGAAATGAGTTTTTTAGGTCATTGACAGTTCATTATAATAATGGTAACAAGTTAGAATTTTGACAATTAAACCATACTTTAAGGGTTAACTAAGAGTTGAAAAGATAGAAGGAATTATACTTTGTTCTTCTTGGGTTCTCAGTAAAATATATTACTTCATATTATCGGGTCGTTAAGGAGTATTGTTAGACACCAACCTTGATTAGTAAATTTATTATGACTAATTTACTACTTGCATAATATTGAAGCTATTGGGTCACTGATGAGCGGATAATTTATACGCTTTTTGGCATGGTTTTTACATAGTTTTTAGTATGTTTTATTCACTTTTTAGTATATTTTTATTAGTTTTTATGCTAAATTCACATTTCTAGACTTTACTATGAGTTTGTGTGTTTTTTTGTAATTTCAGGTATTTTCTGACTGAAATTGAGGGCCTGAGCAAAACTCTGATAGAAGGCTGACAAAGGACTGCTGATGTTGTTGGATTCTGACCTCCCTGCACTCGAAATGGATTTTCTGGAGCTACAGAACACCAAATGGCCCGCTCTCAACGGCGTTGGAAAGTAGACATCCAGAGCTTTCCAGCAATATATAATAGTTCATACTTTATTCGAGCTTAGACGACGCAAACTGGCGTTCAACGCCAGTTCCATGCTGCATTCTGGAGTCAAACGCCATAAACACGTCATAAACCAGAGTTAAACGTCAAAAACACGTTACAACTTGGCGTTTAACTCCAAGAGAAGTCTCTGCATGTGTAAAGCTCAAGCTCAGCCCAAGCACACACCAAGTGGGCCCCGGAAGTGGATTTTTGCATTAATTACTTATTTTTGTAAACCCTAGTAGCTAGTCTAGTATAAATAGGACATTTTACTATTGTATTAGACATCAGGGTTTTCGTCTTTTATCTTAGCATCCATCTTTGGACGTTTAGTTCTTAGACTTTGGGGGCTGGCCATTCGGCCATGCCTGAACCTTGATCACTTATGTATTTTCAACGGTGGAGTTTCTACACACCATAGATTAAGGTGTGGAGCTCTACTGTACCTCGAGTTTTAATGCAAAGTACTACTATCTTTTATTCAATTCGGCTTATTCTTATTCTAAGATATTCGTTGCACTTCAACATGATGGATGTGATGATCTATGCCACTCATCATCATTCTCACCTATGAACGCGTGATTGACAACCACTTCCGTTCTACCTTAGAACGAGCGAGTATCTCTTGGATTCCTTAACCAGAATCTTCGTGGTATAAGCTAGAACCCTTTGGCGGCCACTCTTGAGAATCCGGAAGGTCTAAACCTTGTCTGTGGTATTCCAAGTAGGATTCAAGGATTGAATGACTGTGACGAGCTTCAAACTCGCGATTGTTGGGCGTGATGACAAACGCAAAAGAATCAATGGATTCTATTCCGACATGATCGAGAACCGGCAGATGATTAGCCGTACTGTGACAGAGTATTTGGACCATTTTCACTAAGAGGATGGGATGTAGCCATTGACAACAGTGATGCCCTACATACAGCTTGCTATGGAAAGGAGTATGAATGATTGAAAATAAGAAAGCAGTATGTTGCAGAGATTCAACAGGGACAAAGCATCTCCATACACTTATCTGAAATTCCCGCCAATGATTTACATAAGTATTTCTATATTTATTTTATGCTTTATTTATTATTAATTTCGAAAACCATTATAACCATTTAAATCCGCCTAACTGAGATTTACAAGATGACCATAGCTTGCTTCATACCAACAATCTCCGTGGGATCGACCCTTACTCACGTAAGGTATTACTTAGACGACCCAGTGCACTTGCTGGTTAGTTGTGCGGAATTGTGACAAAGTGTGATTCACGTTTGAGAGCACCAAGTCATTGGAGCCATTGTTGATGATCACAATTTTGTGCACCAATTAGAGTTGCCTATATCAACGTTACATGCTTTTCTTTTATGCATATTATGTTTTACATTTTACAAGGAAAGTTCATAATACATGCCATGCCATATAATTTTTAAAATCCCATAAATTGGTTGGGGATAGATATGGAGGTATTACATAGCACTCCTACAGATCTTTTAAGTTCTCACCCCTTTTCTTTCACATGCTATTTCCAAAGGAGCATGGCACATCGAGTAGAGACGACGCAGCACCCTCGAGGGTGACTTCTTAGTATAATCTCTCAAAGCACGCATGGGTAGTTACGACCACTACTACCGTGCTCTAACATATCTACTTAGGTCGAGATTTTACATGAGAGGACCTCCAACTGCCTGCGATAACCTTCTTAGATACGAATACTTTAGCACGCAAGAAATAGTCACTCGAGGTGGTCTACCTCAAATCAGATTCTGAGATAGAGGAAGAAGAGTCCAGCAGCCCTAGTCAGGAGGAGGACCAAGAGGAGAAATTGACCTTTCGCGGAAATTCAAAAGTGGAATACATGCCCTATTCTCCCACTTCAGCACCTCGTCAAATCTTAGTTCACCCTAAATAGCAAAACCGGATCTTCACCTCGCGAAAAAATGTTGGAAGAAGATTGTTGGTACACCGATTCATGGAAGACCGAAGGGTCACGACAAAAGATAGAATATGATATAAGAATGAGGGTTCCTTCAACGAAGTTAGTTAGGACGCATTGGATTTTTCACAGTTACTTTTAGACATTTTCTTTTTATTAGAAAACCATACTCATGGGAATCTAGTTGTTATTTTATTTACTCAAACTTGCTTGTGTGTGTTCAATTCTATTTTTAGATCATTTATTGATTTTCCCCAAAACTTCATATGTATTTCCCTTCTTTCTTGCATAATGATTGAGTTAATTTGCTTCCCAAAGAGAGTGACACCCTATCTAAAGGCCCTCAAGAATAGGATTCAACTTAAGGTGTTACACCTTGTCCCCAAATGCACACTAACAACATAAAAAAAAACACACACACACACACAGCAAGAGAAAGGAAAGAACGGAGAGGGAAAGAAAGGAAAAGAAATGGGGAAGTTGGAATCAGAGAGTAGGAAAAGGAGAGGGGGAAGAGGGAGGACGGTACTGGCGGGCATCACTGCCACTGCGCCGTCGTGTCACTGTCAGGAAGGGGGAGAAGTTGAGCGAGAGGAAGAGCTGTACGAGGAAGGAGCGCCGCTGTGCCTCCATCATCGCTGTCAGTTAGCGTTCAGCTGTTACCGAGGGAAGCCGCCGCCATAGTCGTCTTCATTGTGAGCGGGTCGTTGCCATCTTCCACCGCCGTCGCATCTCCCATCACAGACGATGCTGAGGACGCGTAGGAGAGATAGACGCGTGGAGGGAGGATGACTGAGGAAGAAGGAGGAGGTGTTGTTCACGCTGCTGTGCCCAGTCACAATTCGTGGAGTCACCGTCGTTGCCGCTGTTAGGGGTTGAGCCACTGAGCCCCTGTCGTCGAAAAACAGCGTTGCCTTGCCGGGATCCACTGCTGGTAAGGGCGTTCTCCCCTCTGATTTTGATTTCCTTTAATTTCTAGGAATATTATTATCATTGATTTCCGTTACAGTCATGTCGTTGCGTCTCTGGTCATCAAAAATCCATCACCAAAGCTTTGGGTAGCCGCCGTCATTCATGGCCCTGTGCCAGCCGTGATACTTCATCGTTTTCAGTCTCTGCGTATCCGTGGTTGCATCTTCCAATGTAGTCTCAGGTATCACTTGTTTATTCTTTAATTTGTTCTGATTTCTTGTCTATTATGATTTTTAAAATTTCCAAGCCTTAGATTTTTATTTATTTAATTCTGTTTGTAAATTGTGTTTATTTGCTGAAACTTGTAAATTTTTTGTTCTTATTCCTTAGGATTTTTTTAGGTTTGTTTGTAAATTTTGTTTTATTTATTGGAATTCGTTGTTATGGTTCTAATTTTGAAAACAATGTAAAAGTTGAGGCACGAGCTCTGTTATCCTACTTTGAAGATTGAGATTAAAATAAATTAATGATATTTCAAACAAGTTTCTGCACATGTTATAAGTTAGAAATTTATTTGATTTCCATTTTGAAGGTTAGTTAGGCTAAGAGGGTAATGATTATCCAATATAATTTAGTTTCATTGTCTAATAATCACATATCCCTAGCCTACGTTGGATTATATCTATCTCTTTGTTAAGTGGTGTTTGTTATGGTACTTAATGAAACAAGTAAATTAAAATTTGAAATAAAAGAAGTAGTAGAGAATAGAAAAAACGTATCATATTGTTGCTTTCTTCAAAAAATAAATGATTGGTACAATAGTTATATATAACTATTATTTGGTTTGATAAATTTGATTGTGTATTGGTTGAGAAATAAATAATGAATTGGTTATTATTGATGGAACCGTAGACGGTGAAAATATCCAAGTTTTAGGGGAGGTTCTGTCAAAAAGTTTCTAAAAATTTTGAATAAAAGTTAATGAAAAAAATTGTAATTTGTGTTATATGTTGTTTCTAATTTTTTGTTTTGGTTTTTTTTTTTTATTTACATGAATGCTAAAATGGTGACAACATACTACCTAAAGAACTCGAATATTTTGATTCATAGAGATACTAATCTATGTTAGACTTTTACCTTTTGGTTGAACTTGTGCAAGAAATATAACTTGTAGAACTAATCAATGTACTCACTAATGTTATTTTGTTTTAAAACAATTTTAGTTAAATGAAGCATATTTGAATTATGTATGTTTTTACATATTATATAAATGTTGACTTGCTCAGTAAAATAGTTAATATATCAGTTAATTAAAAAATAATTTGATAAATTATGCATGCAATTTGTATTAAAAAAATTGTTACAAAATAAATATTTTGCTTTTATAACTAAAAAAAAATGTTACAAAATCAAGTTACATTTTGTAACAAAATTTTCTAATACGAAAAAATATATTACCACAAAAAATATTTTAAAGATCAAAATTTGTTATCATTTTTGTAACGACGTTTGGTTTTTTGTATCAAAAAAATTTGTTACAAAATATTAATTTAAATTGTAACAGTTTTTTTTTGTTATAAAAACTTTTTGTAACGGGACATATTATAACAATCCTTTTTTGTTACAAAATCTTTTTGTTTTAAAATTTTAACTTTTTGTAAAAAATTTTATGTTATAAATATTACTTTTTTTTTATAATGCAGTAGTAATAAAAAAAACGATGAAAAAGATAAAATACATCAAAAAAACATAAAGAAAAAAGAGAGAAAAAAAAAGAAAAAAAATAAAAAGAAAGAAGTGGAAGAACGCGAGATACAACGTTAAAGGAAGAATGGTACAATTTTATACGTGTGTTATGTTAATAAAGTTTACTAGATTAGAATTAGCTTGTATAGATTTATTTGTTAACAAAACTTATATGTATAACGAGACTCTCTAACCATATGATCCAAAGAAACTGTCGGTTATTAATTAGAAGATTTGCTACTTGCACTAGAATATATATATATGGAATTTTATCATGTCATACAATATTCTGATTTCTGAAGCATGGTCCAAAGAAACTGTCGGTTATTAATTAGAAAATTTGCTACTTGCACTAGAATATCTATTTATATATATATGGAATTTTATCATATCATACAATATTCTGAAGCATATTAATTAATAATATCGCACACTCGGATCTCAAATAAATAGTTAATAACTTTTCATGAACATTTTAATATTAAGGGAAAATAATAAAGTATATTTACAATGAAAAATATTAGAGATTAATATTTTATATTAATATTAGTTAATATTCAGTTAATATTTTATTTTTTTATTATTAAAATTTAAAATTTAAAATTTATTATAATTTAAAATTTATTACCTTAAGGTTAAAGAATTTTTTAAGTGTCAAGTATCAACTAAAAATAATAAAATTTATTGATGATGTAGTATTAATCATTTACACTATATATATATATATATATATATATATATATAGAAAATTAAAGTTATTTTATTTTATATTTTTTAATTATTATTAAAATAATTAAATAAATTTAAATATAATAAATATATAATTATATATATTAAAAATATATAAAATAAGTTGTATTATCGTCTTTTTATCGTTACTCAATAATTATAATATATAAATATACAATTTGAATATTATAATATTAAATTATTAATAATGATATAATTATTTAGGTTTTTTAAAAAATATTAGAAAATTATCAAAATTTATTATTTTTTATTATTAATTAGTTATTAATGTTTAAAAGTATAGGTTAAAATATGTTATTAGATTATACTAAATTAAAAGAATTGAGTTAATAATTAAAAATAGTGAGAAAAGATAGTTCTTTAATTTTTTTTATGAATAATGTTATATGACTACCAATAAATATTATTATTTTTTGTCAATAATATTTTGTACTTATGTTTACATATATTTTATACACAAAAAATATATAATTTATTTTTATATTTATTATAATTTTACACACATAAATTAATATAATATATATTCATATTTTTTTAAAATTTATACATATAATTTAATAAAATTTATTTATTAAAAATAATTTAATATTTATATGAATTAAATAATAATTAAAAATACTAAAAGCTATTAGCACCCAGTAGGTTTTTTTTCTATTTTTTTTATGATTGGGGCTCTAAATTCTAAAAAGTATCATTGGCATTTCATCGTAGTTCTAGCACCTTTCACACAAATTGAGAAAGAATAATAGTATTTTTATTAATTCACAAAACTCAATGAAAAAAAATAATAGTATTTTTATTAATTTATAAAACTCAAAGGACACCTTCCCTCAATCTATAGAGAACTAAGTGTGTAACCAGCTAAGAATTAAACAACTTAATTAATTATAATTATTAATTATTAATTTTAAATTTTTTAAATTTAAAATTTAAATAATTAGATACTGATTAATTAAACCTAATTAAAAACTATAAAAACCTTCTCATTATCTTCCATATTAATCTGCACACCCCAACAACAATACACACAAATTCTTTCCCTCATCGTCAGGCTCTCTCCACCATTGTCCTCATGCAAGACGACCTCAAGAAGTTCGCCGCCGACAAAGCCGTCAAGTACGTCAAGTCCGGCATGGTCCTCGCCTCGGCACCGGTTCCACCGCCGCTTTGTCGTTACCAAGCTCGGTCATCTCCTCTCCACCGATCAACCCTCCAACATCATCAGCATCCCTACTTCCAAGCGCACTAAAGAACAAACACGTTCTCTCAGAATTTCGCTCTCTGTCTTCGACGACAATTTCCACCTCGATCTCGTCATCGACGGCGCCGATGAGGTGGACCCGACCTCAACCTTGTAAAAGGCCACGACAGTGCTTTTCCCTGTTGGAGGCTACCTTCGACAAATTCACTGTGGTGGTCGATGAAACAAAGCTCGTGTCAGGACTCGGAGGAGCGACCTTGCGATACCGATGGAGATGGTGCAGTTTTGTGAAAAAGTACAATCTAGTTCAGTTTCAAGAGTTGTTCAAGGAAGAACAAATGGTAGAGAATGCGCTGTTTTTGAACAATTACAAATTTATATAAAAAATATCTATTTAATATAAAAAAACATTCTAATACTTAGTAAAAGAAATGTTTCGCTATAAAATTTTAAAAAAAGCCATATAATTCTTAAAAAAATAGAAATATCCACATCTGTAATACAAAAAATTTGAAAAATATATTAAAAAATATCTATTTAATATAAAAAAGAAACATCATAATATTTAACAGAAGAAATATCATATATATCAACTTATCTTTATTAAAATGAATTTTGAGATCCAATTCATGAGAAAGTTGACAGAAGTTGGTTGGATTCTAGTTGGTTCTCTGGCAGAACTCTTCACTACGTCTAGTCTCTCTGACTCTCTGCACTCTGTAACGGGCACTGTATCGTCCTCTTGGCTCTTGCACCTTTCAATTGCATCTAATCTTTCACCGGTGAATAAATACGGTCGCCATTGGCATTCCTTCAACGTCCCAAGCTAATATAATTTTTCACACATTAATCATTTACCTGACAATTATGTTTTTAATGTTTCCTCGTGGCTCTCGTGGAAGCATTATTGTGCCTTCAGTTTGTTTATTCTTGTTTAGCTTTCAGTCTCTCATTGCACCTGGTCATCTTAGCTTTGCATATAAATATGGCCATCATGCATTATTATGTTCTCCACCAACTTGTCAAAGTTAATAATATCATTAGCATTCTCATTCATTAACACATTAAAGAGCCAAGCTATAAAGGAAGGCTAACGCGGAATAATAATGCCTTCAATCATTGTTGGAGATGATAAACCCTATTCTTTGAGCCTCAATCCCATTCTTTCTGCGTCAGGGGTGAAGGGCAAACCAGTAACTTCATTATGCCAAGAAAGTGATGGCATCCTTGGTTACATTCAATCAGTGATTCACGAGAAACCAGAAACTGAATCACCCTTTATGGTTCTTGATTTAGGGGTGGTGATGGACCTCATGGACCACTGGTCCAGAATGCTTCCAACGGTTCAACCATTCTATGCGGTGAAATGCAACCCTAACCCATCCCTGCTTGGAACACTGGCAGCACTGGGTTCCAGTTTCGACTGCGCCAGCAAAGCAGAGATCGAAGCCGTGTTGTCCCTTGGCGTCTCGTCGGATCGAATCATCTACGCTAACCCATGCAAATCAGCGTCCCACATTAGTTACGCTGCAAGCGTTGGAGTCAACATCACAACCTTTGACTCTAAAGAAGAGGTAAAAAAGATTCGAAAATGGCACCCAAACTGCCAGCTTCTCCTTCGTATAAAACCGCCACAAGACAGTGGAGCGCGAAACTCCTTGGGTTTAAAATACGGTGCACTACTGGAGGAAGTTCCAGTGCTACTCCAGGCTGCACATGATGCAGGATTAACTGTCATCGGAGTTTCCTTCCACATTGGGAGCGGAGGAGCTGACGCTAAAGCATATCACGGAGCCATTGCTGCTGCGAAGAGTGTGTTAGAAACGGCTTCAAAACTAGGCATGCCAAAGATGCACGTGCTCGATATTGGTGGCGGTTTCAGTTCTGGCACAGAGTTCGATGCGGCTGCAATTCACGTGAACGATGCTCTTGAAGCCAACTTCGGAAACGAAGAGGGCATTACGGTAATTGGCGAGCCTGGCCGTTATTTTGCTGAAACGGCTTTTACGTTGGCAACAAAAGTAATCGGGAAGCGCGTGAGAGGAGAGTTGAGAGAGTACTGGATCAACGACGGGATTTATGGATGTTTGAACTGCATAATGTTTGATTTCGCTCGCGTCACGTGCACGCCACTCAGGTGCAGCTCAAAACATGACGGAGAGAAAGAGTCCAAAACTTACTCTTCAACTGTGTTTGGACCAACATGTGATTCCTTAGATACAGTGCTAAGAGATCACCAGCTTATGGAGTTGGAATTGGAAGATTGGCTTGTTTTCCCTAAAATGGGGGCGTATACTATTTCTTCAGGTACCAACTTCAATGGGTTTAGCACATCAGCCATTCCGACATACCTTACATATTCAGCCACCTTCGTCCAAGAAAAAACTATGTTCTAAACAACTCTTTATATAATTCGTGCAAAATAATTTAAGAGGAGCGTCGAGGAGCTAATAAGTTTTGTAATTTGTAATCATTAATTAGTTATTATTGATATTTTTAATAGTGTAAGATTTTAGCTATTGGCGTAAAATTACTCATTTTTTTACTGTTTAAATGCTGGTCAAATTTTAATAAAAATGTTAGTTTTTAGACTTTCTCATAATTTAATATATTTGATTAAATTATTTAATATAATATGTATTAATATTTTAATTATAATTTTTAAATTAAAAATATTTTTATATGAATAATTAATTTATTTTAATTATCTTTGCTTTTTTATTTTGTTTTAAACATTTTGCATTCTCCGCGTAAGCTGACTAATTTTATTATTGATTCACTATCTGAACATTCTGAATCAGTTGGTGTCGGTGTTGTCCTATTCTTTTACTTTCCGCCGTCCTCTAGTTGTGATGTATAAAAAATCAAGACTAAAATTCCTTTTCAATCATGTCCTTTCTTTTAATTTAGACTATTTTTATTTTAACTATTAAAAAAAATTATTAGATGTATGAGCTATTCTAGAAATTAATTTACAAATGTAATAAAAAATCATGTTATTCAATTATATATTAGTACATGGTGTATTATCCACATATGTAGATCTAAACGTGTAGAGACTTACAAAACACAAATCACGTTTTGCATGAACAAAAAAATAGCTGCAAAATACAAGCTAGGCTTGACATAGAGAAAAATTAACTATGAAAACGTATCCCATGTCTCCTGCATATAAATAAGATCGACCATTTAACCATCTTAAAATTGTCCAAAATGCAATTTATATTTGGCAGGTGACAGAAACAAATCGTAAGTTTAGATTGACATGAGCTAGCTAAAAGGTTGCATGTCCGACATGTGTTGTGGGAGAAATCTGAAGGGGGTCTTTATAACGCAAAACGCAAGTGAAGTTGTTTCATTATCGCAAGTTACGATTGACATGAGCTGGGCTGTATATCCGACACGTGTTGTGGGAGAAATCTAAAGGGGTCTTTATAACGCAAAACACATATTATTGAATATCTAGATCATTACCTCAAAAACATATTATTGAATATCTAGATCATCTTCAATGGATAAATATTTTTTATATATTTTTATGATGAATAAATTTATTTATTTCTATTTTAACGGTTAGTTTTATTATTATTATTATTAGAAAAAGCATATTTTTCGACGCAAAAAATCGACGGCTATCACTACTATCGATATTTTTCGACAACTTGCCGTCGATATTTCAAAAAAAGATAATTAAAACTAAAACAATAAAATTGACAGCGTGTTCGTCGATTTTTTTTATGATGTATTAACCCTTTTTCTATTATCATCACATTGTTGACGGAACAGACGCGAAAAATACTTTTATTAACATGACGCCTATTTTATTATTTAAATTATTGACAACGTTTACTGTCATTAATTTTGAACGGTCTAGATTACTTTCTAAAATCAAATAAACAGTGTATATTTAATGTATAAAATAGATGCTTAGGGTGTTGCTTTTTCTTAAATTAAAATTGATGAATTCGCCATCGATTTTTATTACTAAAAACACAGTCTCGCGTCCATGATAAACCACTATTTTATGGTTTATCTTGTACTAAATTGAGTGAATTTTATCAATTATTCATACACTTACTCATATAAAATGCATGGTTTTACAAATCCTTCTAATTTTGTACCATGATGGAAAACATGCTTTCTAAGCCTTAAAATTGTCAATTTTTAATTCTCCTTTATTACCATTTGATACTGTGATGTGTTTGTGAAGTGTTTTTAGAATTACAAGGCATGAATGGTTCAAAGGATGAAGAGTATGCATGTCAAAGTGGAAGGAATGGAGGATCATTGCAATTGATGAAAACTGCAGAGGAGGCTCAAAACCTCATTGACATGGTGGCCAACAACCAATATTTCTTTACTCACCAAAGGCAACGCCAACCATCACAGAGGAAAGGAGTGCTAGAACTGGAAGGAGTGGATACAATTTTGGCTCAACATAAAGTGATGCAGCAGCAAATTTAGCAACAATTTAAACAAATGGCCAAGAGGATTGATGGCCTACAAGTTGCATCAATGAGTGCCACAAACCAACCAACAACTCCTTGGGGGAAGAATGAAGAGAACCAAGAAGAACAACAACAAGAGCAAGTGCAGTATATGCACAACCAAAATTCTGGACAAAATGAGGTGTATGGTAATACCTACAATCCATCTTGAAAGAACCACCCAAACCTTAGGTGGGGAGATGGTCACAACCAGAATCAACAACCATGGAAAAAAAATTTGAATCAAAACACTTCAAGAAATAACCAAAACCACAATCAGCAGAACACTAACCAAAACCCCTACAAAAAATCCCAAAACAACTACTCCACCTCCAACCATTATCCATCCAATAATCAAACCACCAACCAAAACACTTATCATCAACCATCAACACCCCACAACCAACCAATCTCACAAGACTCTCAGAGGATCACCAATTTGGAGATGCTAATGGAGAAGATGATGAAGCACCAAGAAATGACAATCAAGAACCAGGAAGCTTCCATGAAGAATATGGAGAGGCAGATTGGACAGCTTTCCAAGCAAATTGCTATTGAGAGACCATCAAGCTCACTACCAAGTGACACCATTCCTAATCCAAAAGAAGAGTGCAAGGCTATACAAGTAAGGAGTGGAAAGACACTGGTGGACGGTAACGAGGAGGCAACCAAGAAGCCTTTGGACAGCAATAAAGAACCAACAGAAAAAGAGGAAGCTAGCAGCAAGGACATGACAAGCAAAGATATCCCAGAAAAGCTCAAAGAAAAAGATAACCAACCACAAAATTTGAAGAAAGGGAAGCAGATCATGGAAGAGCCAGCTCTAGGGCAGCAGCAAGTGGAGAAGAGCATTACACCTCCACTGCCTTATCCCCAAAGATTCCACAAAGAAGCAAAGGATCAACACTTCCATAAGTTCCTTGAGACTTTCAAGAAGTTAGAGATAAACATTCCCTTGGCTAAGGCATTGGAACAAATGCCCTTGTATGTCAAGTTCTTGAACGAGCTTATCAATAAGAAAAGAAGTTGGGATGAGAAAGAGACCATACTACTTACTGAAGAATGCAGGGCTTTGATTCAAAAAGGGCTTCCCCCTAAGCTTGAAGACCCTGAAAGTTTCTTTCTGCCCTGCACCATTGGGAGATTGACCATCAATAAGGCAATGTGTGATTTAGGAGCAAGTATCAACCTAATACCGTCTTCTTTGGTGAAAAAGCTGTGTATAGAGGAAGTTAAGCCAATACAAATGTCTCTGGAACTGGTAGACAAGTTAGTGGTATACCCCAGGGGTGTGATTGAAAACCTTCTAGTCAAGGTAGACAAATTCATATTTTCTGCAGACTTTGTGGTTTTAAATTCAGATGAGGATGAAGGTGATTCCATATACTAGGGAGACCTTTCTTGGCCACTGCTAGGGCCATTATAGATGTGGAACAAGGAAAGCTAACCTTTAGAATGCATGACGAAAATATCACCCTGAATGTATTTTCAGAAACACAGCTCAGCAATGAAAAGAACGACTACAATGGGATTGACAAAGGAGTCTTGCAATGGAGGGAAGAAACTAGCAAGACAGTTGATAATCACCTTCCAAGACAAGAAACAAACAATGTAGCAAGGCAAGAGAAGACTGAGACTGTGCAAAAGAAAGAAGGAAATCAAGAAGGAATTAGAATGCTGATTGAGAAGGGGAGCCCAAAAACAAAGGTTGCTGTCAGAGAAGAAGGAGTAACAAGAAGAAGAAAGAAAGGCAAGAAGAAAGCTCAGAAGGGATGGAAAAACAAGAAAATCCCAACTGAGGGGTTCTCCAAGGGTGATGAAGTGCAGTTAATTTATCAGCAGTTGGGAACAAGCCAACAAATCAATGATTACTACACTGTATGCAAAGTACTCTCACTTGAGCATGTTGAAATTGAGCATCAAGGAACAAAAAGGAAGCTCACAGTAAGGGGAGACAAGTTGAGACATCACAGCCATCAACCGCCCTAAAGGGGAGTCCAATGTCAAGCTAATGACAATAAAGAAGCGCTTGTTGGGAGGCAACCCAACCTGAGGTAGTTTCGTTCCATAGTTTTTTTTTTTAATAAGAAGGTTAAATGATTAGTATGTATTTCAAGAAGCTAAGTTTGGTGTTCCACACCAAAACAAATTAAGAGAGAATGAAGCATTCTAAGTTTGGTGTTTCACCAAAAATTTGATCTAAAGATACGTTCTCATTTTTTTTCATAATGCTAGCTCCAAGCAATCAGACAAATCATTCAACCATTTAATTGTTTGTTTCTAGTCTTATTGCCTTTAGCAAAAGTACAAGGATTTCACATATGGTTAACTTGTTGCATCAGAGGCAGTGGCAATGAATTAAGTTTGGTGTTTCCACACCAAAATAAATCCAAAAGACACACTCAATTCATGCATACTAACCATTCACTTAAGGGCTTGAGAAGCAAGCAATTTTTGAAGATTATGCAGGAAATTAGCTAATATTGGAAGATAATCTGCATAATGATAAAAAAGGGGTACAACAGAAGGAGGAATGAAAAGCTGCACCCCAACAGGTTGTGTCTGCACTTAATCCTTGTTGTTAAAGAAGCAATTTATTTGGGAATTCTTGTATCTTGCTAAAGTGTTCATTTGGTTGCAAGTGAAATTAATTGTCAAAAAAAATAAATAAAAATAAAAATAATCTGCATAAGTGTTTGTTATTCATCACTTAGCTTTGAATTTTGTTTTGTTTCCCATATGCCTGAATAAAAGAGAAATGTTTGAATTAGAAAGTAAATATCCAATGTTGCATAAGTTAGAATGAAAGTTAGTGGTGGTATGTCAAAGAACAAGGCTAGGCACCAATAGCTTGGACCCTAGGACACATGCCTGTGGTGCTTTTGTGCTAGGATATGCTTGGACAAGTAGGTTCTAAGGAGTATTTCAAAACTTGGCCACTTAGATCAACTGATTTGGGATTGCCAACTGAAAGTCCACAATAAAGAGCAACCTAGTTACAAAGCACTTAGTTATCTAAAGAGATGCTGGGCGTCAATGATCCTAGGAGAAAAAGGGTGAGCCATGTGTCTGTAGTGAAGAAATGTTGAGCAAAAATAAAGCCAAAGGCTGCTGCAACATTTTCCACCAAGCCTTCAATGAATAATAAGCTATTTAAGCAAAATAAAGAAAGAAAAGTTAGCAAGGGAACAAGCAAAAATGAAGCCTTATAGGAGCAAGCTTAGTAAGCCTTTGAGGAAATATCTCTTATGTAACAGCAAGCAATAATTGAGTTATCATTGTCTACATAAAAACTCCATGAACCAAGTTCAACTATAGGCTTAATAAAGATATGGATGCTTCTCTTTTTCATTTCATTTCCTCTTATGTTTGATGCTTGTTTGGGGACAAGCAAGATTTAAGTTTGGTGTTATGATGACAAGTCATCATATGCTTGTTTTCTAAGCTAATTTCACTTGTTTCATTAGTTTTTATGCACTTTCTTGCATTACAAGTAGGCAATTTGGAGTGGAATTGCATGGTTTCCTTGAATCAATCAACCACCCTCTAATTAACACAAAATCATGAAGTTTGAGCTAAAATTAATTAATTTTAAATGAATTTTAAGCTTTGTGAATTTTGTGATACTTTGATTGGTTGTTTTGATTGATTGTAGGAGAAGAAACGGTTGAAAAAGAAATTTTGGGCACACTTTTTGAAGAAAAAGCATGCTTTAGACCTTAGGCCACGCTTTGGAAAGCGTGACCTAAGGAACCAAAAGCGTGGCACAAGAAACCCAAGGTGTGGCGCATGCTCAAGGGAGCAAGGAAGCATAGCGCTCAGTTAACTAAGTTAACTGAGCGCCAGTCTTGTGCACCAAAGGAAGCAAAGCACCAGCCCAGCATCAAACCAAGGCCAAGGAAGCATCAACGCTAAGTTAAAACATTTTAACTGAGCGCCCAAGAGAAAGCAAGGAAGCATTGGCGCTCAGTTAAATTGTTTTACCTTTATCGTGCCTCTCCAAGAAAGAAATCAAAGGAAAATGGCAAAAGTGGGGAAGCCAAGGATCGAACCATGCACATGAGGAATGAGGAGCGCTATTCTTCACCAAGAAAAATGCCAAAATGCTCTCTTCAAGGTTCAAACCATGCACCTCATAGAACCAAGGGAAGGAGCACTCCACTTGGCCAAGGAAATAAACACCAAAGTGCAACCCTCCAAGCTCGAACCAGGAGCCTCAACCTCACCATGCAAGGCGCTACATGAAGAGAAGGGGCGCTCAGTTAAAACATTTTAACTGAGCGCTACCCTGATTGCATGCCTCAAGGATGTTGTACGCAACATATGGGCCAAGAATACAAGGTGGGGCGCTCAGTTAAAACATTTTAACTGAGCGCTACCCTGGAGCAAGACACGCACAAAACCTCCAAGCAAAAGCAAGAAGTGAGCACTCAGTTACCTTATTTAACTGAGCGGTTCACTGGGAGGTGCACCATGGTCCAAATTCCATCCAATTGCCACTTTGGATCCAATTCTCCATCAAATGAAAAGCCCACTCCAAATTCCAAAAATCAAAAATAGAAAGTGTATAAATAGGACTTAGTTTGATTTAGATAGGACTTTTTTTACTTCATTAATTTTACTTTGAATTTTTCTGTGCTCTGGAATTTTCATTAGCTGTGAACTTGGAATTGAGAATTGGGATTGAGAGCTAAGTTCTCTCCTCCTTGTTCTCTTTTGCTTTCTTTTGCTTTTCTGTTTGTGAGTTGTGGATAGAGATTGAAGAAATTCTGTTTCAATCCTTGATCTACAATTCATCTTTGTTCTCTTCTGCATAATTCTAATGAATTGTGTTTTGAATTCAGATCTCTGATTTTATTTCTGCTTTCTCTGTTATATTTGCTGTCTTCTCTTGGAATTTGAATTGAGATTGAAAAGCTTTACTGATTCTAAGTTTGAGAATCATCTTTTACCTCTCTTCTCAATTATTCCAAGAAGTTGATCTAAGTTTCTTCACTGTTTTTATTTTCTTTTCTTCTGCAATTTCCTCTCTGATTGAACCAAGGGAAGATTTGAGATCTAGAACTGTTATCTAGTCTCACTGAGCCTCTGAGCTCTTGGCTTTCTTTGCTAGTTCATGCAATTGAGTTGAGTTTACTTTCTGTTTGATCTTCATTCAAATTCTATTTAGATCTACTGTGTTTAATTCAGTTTCCTTACTTTCTGTTGTTAAATTCTGCAATCCCAGCTCCCTGCACCCTTTATTATTCAGTCAATTTATATTTCTTGCAGTTTAAGCTTCAACTATTTACATTTCTTGCAACCTAAGTTTTAGTCATTTATATTGCACTTTAAGATTCAGCTATTTTACTTCTTGTCTCTTTAATTTACTGCAATTTCCCCTTCCCCTTTTACAATTCATGCAATTTTGCTTCTGCTGCTACAAACCAATCACATCAATTCTTGTTTGGTTGACTAAATCAACCACTAAAATAAAATTGCTCAATCCTTCAATCCCTGTGGGATCGACCTCACTCATGTGAGTTATTATTACTTGATGCGACCCGGTACACTTGCCGGTAAGTTTTGTGTTGGATCGTTTTCCACACATCAGTCCACGCGTGCGCATCGCTTCCATCTTTCAAAACATTATTTTCCTGTGTTCCTTCCACTTTTGCATGCTTTCTTTCCATTCTCTAAGCCATTCCTGCCCTAGAAAACCTGAAATCACTTAACACATATATCACGGCATCGAATGGTAATAAGAGTGGATTAAAATTAACAAATTTAAGGCCAAAGAAACATGTTTTCAATCAGCACAAAATTAGGAAGAAAAATGTAAAACATGCAAATTATATGAATAAGTGTGAGAATAATGAGTAAAATCCACTCAATTCAATACAAAATAAACCATAAAATAGTGGTTTATCAGGGGTGAATCACAACTCCACTGTGAAAATAAAGCTACAGAGACGAGTTTGATGTGTTGGAGACCAAAATCTTGAAGTCATTAGTTATATTTGAGTGTGCCACTCATTAAACCCTAAAACTCAAATAAAATAGTATCTATGGTTTTAATCTCATTTATCCAAATTAAAAGTAATAATGACTTATTTAATTCAATATTTATGACAATAAATGAGATCACCATTATATAAGTCATTTAATGTGAAATTACTTAATTTGCGATTATAATTAATATATGTGTTACCCATAAATATATTAAGAAATAATAATTTACTAACAATCTTCCACTTGGACTATACATATATATTTTCCTGAGATAATCACATCATATAAATTTTATGCGCACATCTGAATGTTATTTCCTTGATTACTTTAATAATCTGGTCTATCTCATGTATTAGTTATGAAATTACCGCAACTTTTATCACATTAGTGTCGCAACGAAACCATGATGATCGCCATACTAAAATACTCAACCACATAGATCAAATTTGGATGAGAAAATTCAGAAATTACATGAAAAAATGATCTCATTCATGCCTATTTCCAACTGGTTCAACTTGAATGAAAAATTTATTTTATTCGGTGACAGACTCAAATGAAACTACAACGGCAACGCCCGGGCTCATAGCGACGGTGAATAAGTGATGAGTCTGTGGAAGAAGAAGAGAAGAACTTAACAGACTCACAATGGGAGAGAAAGAGAGAGAGAGTGGGGGAATTTACCTAGAAAAAAGGAACTCGGAAGGAGAAAGGTGGTGACGGACTCAACATCGACGGTAACAGGATAAGCAGCGATGGCGACATAAGCTGTGAAGGAAGATGGGAGCTGTGAAGGGGTAGGCGACGATGGGCTCAGCAACAATGATGACGGGAGCTATGAGATTTTTTGTGAAGAAGCCGAGAAGAAGAACACACTGAGTGAGGATGACTGGGTTTCTCTTGCATGGCTATAGAGTATGGACTGAAGTTGTGAATCACTGAATCTGTGATGTGAGGCAAATCCTAATTCCTAAAAAGTGTTTATATGTATATATCCGGGACAGATACACCCTAAACCCGACCATGTCCTGTCCTAAGCAAAATCTATCCCGACTCAAGTCAAGTTATTACCCTCCCCAACCGGGTATGGACGGGTCGAATACTCACGTATTCGAGCACTCCTGTCAAGTCTAACCACGTATTGATGCTCCATTTATTAAGGGTTTACCACTAGGTAATGGATTGTTACACACACAAAACGAGATTCTAACTCCTAATAATTGTTTAAGCGGACGAGTGAAATGATCACTCAATAAATTCAAATTGATTAAGACAAATACTAATTATTTTTAATATTTTAATATTAAAAATCCTAAGAGAGTAATTTTAATTATAACTTTATAAAATATTTATAATAATAATTACAATATATATTTTATATAATTTTTTAATACAAATTTTATATAATTTTATATATTATCCTATACAGGATAAGGGAACATACAATAGTAATAATATAATAATACAATAAATATAAACTAATTAATAAAGTATTAAAATTTGACAATGATAATTATTTTTATAAAAACAAAATAAAAGTACTTAAAATAAAAAATAATTAAATTTTATATAATTATTTAATTATACTAAATTAATCGGTTCGACCAATGATTCATCGGTTAAATTAATAACTCAGTGATTCAATAATTTTACTGGTTCGATTTTTGGTTCGGTTCCGACAACTATAATATTTGATATAATTGTTATAGTTTGATATAATTGTTAGATAGAATAGTTTAATTTCATTAACTTTATTGAATCTTCAATGTGTATTTTATTATTTTTTGTTAACTCTATTCAATTTGATTAACTATTTTAAATGTGTATTTTTTGACGGTTCATATTTTATTTTTTTGGATTACCTATTTTATGATAGGAACATTTAAAGTTGTTTATAAATTATAAATAATTTATTGTATGAAATTATAAAATTTTATTTTTTTAATTTAATAATTATTAAATTTAAATATTTAAAAATATATATTAAATTTTTAATAATTTTATTATATATTTAATTAAATCGATTCAACTACTTAATTGAATTATTAAACTAATCACTTATTCGATTTCGCAATCAATTTGGTTCTCACAATCTTTTTCATGACTCTACTCCATCCATTGTATTATATAAAAATAGAGATGTTCAAAATCTTATTCATACCTAAAAAAGAAATTACTAATTAGAGCCATCAATGACCAATTAGTTAAATATAATAATTCCATCAACTCAAATCAACTCAATTATAATACTCAATTATAATAACTTGTTAGGATACCTAACACAATCACGTATTTTACTTTTTTTAATTTTTTATTTATTAAAAATAGAAAAATTTAAATTCGTAATTTTTTAAATAAATATAAAAAAATTATATTATTTAAACTATAATTCATTAGTTTTTTTTTTAAATTAAACCATATTATTTTTTAAATTTAATCATCACCATTATCCCAATATTATGAGAACACAATAAATAATTTATTATATAATCTACTATCTGAAAATTCTTCAATTACACACTACACTTATTATATCTTTTTCAAAAAATTAATCAAGTTCGCCTGACACGCTAAAAAATTAATTGAATTATTATAGCAATTAAGATTAAGAATAACACACTAAATTTATTCATTACTAGCGGTTCAACAGCCTAGCGTCATGTTCAGCTGTTTTTTTTTATTATTTTTAAGAAATTAATTTTATTTTTTTATTAATATATGATTTATTTTTTAAATTTATTTGATAAGAATTTTTTATTTTAATATTAATATGATTTTAATATCATATTTTATTAAAATTAAAATTATTATAAAAAATCTTTAAAATATTAAATTATAAAAATACACAATAAAAAAATAATATAAAATTGTCATAGTTTAAAATTCTAAATAATATATAAGGTGAAATATCCGATAGAATAGATTTATATTCTCAATTATATACTTAAATAATATACAAAGAGTATTTTTAAAATAATAATGTTTCTAGTGTATTTTTTCAAAAATTTTGAATGTCATCTATTAATTTATAATATTTTTAATTTAATTTTTTCAGCCACTTTTTATTGAGTTAAAAAAATATTTTTATATTTTTATTTTTAAAATTATAAATTTAATGTCAATAATTAAAATTAATTATAAAAAATAAAATATTTTAAATTATTTAATATATGTAAAAAATATAAAATATAAAATAATTAAACTTAAATTGAGAAAAGTAAAAAAAATTATATTATTATTATGTATAATATAGTTAAGATAAAAATTTACTAACATTGTTTACAAATTAGTTATTCATATATTAAATTTATTTATTTTTTCAATCTTATTTAATTTAAAATAAATTTAAAAATTTATATTCAAAATATTTTTTATCTTTATCATTAATTCTAATAGATAAAAAACTATTTTTTTAATCTTATATTAAACATCTTTAATTATTTTTAATTTTATTATTATTTTAAAATTATTAATTTTTATTTTGATTATATACGTTTTTTTTTATTTTTTTTACATGTATAATAATTAGTATTGTCTCATCATTACTATTATGTTGCCTTGTTTTATTTTCTTTCCTTATTTTTTTTTCTATTAATCCCAACCGCAATCAATTACTACCGTACTATTATGACGGCTCTGATTTTTGTTCATCACTTTGATCTATAGCTATCCATTGTATTAACTTTTGAGTTGTTAAAGATTTGCTAAAAAAATTATTTTTTTTATTTGATTTAGATATTTAGATGTATAACTATTATATAGATATTTATTTTTCATAATTGCTTGTTAAATCATACTTTATCATTTTAAGAAAAATTTAAGATCTCAAGCATTCAAAAATTTTGTATAGAATAATTAAATAAAAAATAAAAAATCTATAAGTTATTTAATTTTTTTAATATATAGAATAATTAAATTTAAATTAATTTAGGTATAATACTAAAATTATTAAGTTGTTTTTATGTGTAACAATGAAGATAAAAATTTATTTATTTCTCAATTTTATTTAATCTAAAGCAGAGATAAAATTTTATATTTAAATCACTCTTTTCTTTCGCATAATTTTAATAGCTAAAAAACTTTTATTTCTAATAATTTATATTCAGTATTTTAAATTATCTTTAGTTTTATTATTTTTTATAATTTATAATTTTTATTTTTATTATTCTTTATTTTACCATTTTAATAATCTTATGATTGAGAGTGAGCAATTTTTTTAAATTTTTTTATTGTTAAAAGTGAAGCAGTTACATAATTCTTCTGTGGATTATTGCAGAGTTTATAGAATGTGAGAGTACGTGACTAAGTATGTAGATTTAGATTATAAAAATAAGGATAAAATAGGAAAAAAGAATTGAATATCAAAGCCTCCGTATTTCCATTATGGGTCGTTCTACGGTACATATTCAAGTTCATACAGATTTACAGATTTTCTGTGTAAATGAACATAAGATTGACACGTCGCTCCTTTGTTGCAAGGCTTGTCTCATGGTTGATGTTAAGTGTGGCTGAGCCGTTAGCCGTGGGCGTTCGTGCGCAAACACTGGTGCTGGATCTATTGAGGTGGGCTTTGGGCACATCAACAAAAACTGAGTATCCAAAGAAGAAGTTTTTTTTTTTTTTTTACTCTGTGAATAGAAAAGTAAAAAAAGGAGAAGCGATGTCGGCCTGCATCCATGGAGGGTGATCAATTGAGGAAGATGTTATCCCCAGAAACGAAGACCTAGGTTTCTGTGAGAGGGATAAAGCCGCTGAAGGCTTGATGTGGTGGAGGGTCAACACTGGAAACCCTCTACGATTGAAGTTGCGGCGTCATGTCTTATCCCGCGATGGTTGCGTATTACCGTCAACCGCTCCGTTGGGGGCCGAACCGGAAGCTGCTGCTGTTCTAGTTGGGGCCTTATCGTAGGTATGAATTTTGTTATTTTTGCTCTGTTGCATTATGTTGTATCCAAAACGGTGTATTGCTTCTTGCTCTATGTGGTTCGAGCATTGGTTGTGTTGAATTGATTAGAATCCATAAATTTGTTGATAAATTTCGTTTCGATGTTTTTGGTTTTCGAACTCACTTAGGATCATGAGTAGCTGGTTTATCCGACTCTATCTTTGTGAATTTTACTTTCCTTGTCACAACGCTTTCAACCAGACTTCGTTGCCCACTTTTCGTGAATATTTAACTTCCTTTGGACTTTCTTCCTTTTGAATTTCTATCAATGGAATGCCCAGTTATATCAGTTAACCGTAGTACTGAATGCTGGTAGTAATAGACTTATGGGATTATTTACACTTGCTTAGTCTGACTCAGATTTGTTATCTCTTTTTCTCTTTTTATGTGAAACGTTGTAGTGTTCCTGCCATTCCATAGATAGCCATTGTATAGAATACAGGACGTCATTCATGTACCCGATGGATAGCCATTGTGTAGTCGTCACCGCTATTGCCTTATACTACATTTCAACAAAGGAGAGTTACCTGTAAGCACATATTAATATTATCATCTGAGGTGATATTTTCTGCATGTTGCTCATGCTACTTCCTGTCTCATTTTTACTTCTAATTATTTTTTGCCTGCCTCTTCATTTTGAATTGTTTTCTATTATTTGTCAAATCTTAACATATACTCTACTTTCCATTTCCACCATATACTTGTTGTTTTGATCCACTTATGTTATTTTGGAATTTTCTAGTTACACTCCCCTATCTGGATTTTATGGAGTTATATCTGGTTTCTTGGTTGGCATTAAGCAAATTGTACCAGATCAAGAGCTTCCTCTCATCAAGATAAAAGCAAAGGTTTGATACAATTCCGCTATGTCTTCGAAGTTGTTACTTTCCCGCAACGATAGGTTTATGTTACCACTTCCATGTCTCTTAAGTGATTGCCGTCGCCATTACCTTCTAGAGAGAAGAGGCCGCAGAGTATCTTCCAACCAAAGTGTCTGACACATATATAAGCTGGATTTACCTTAGATATTAGCAGAGAAAACTAGAGACAAAAATTAGAGGTGACCCAAGTGAGGATTTTGCATTCTCCTCTTTTTTCCCTGATTTTTAAGGTAAACTCTGGGCGCATTGCTGGAGAGTCACAAAAGAGAGATGCTGCAGAAAATGTATAATTCCTCAGCTTTTGTAAATTGGGATCGGTTTAGTCAATATGAAACTATTATAAATGACATTTTCGGAAGGGGTACATTAGTTACAACAATTTTGTGTAGTCATGTAACATTTTTATGTGCATTTTCCATTGGACAATGATATTTGTGAATCATAAAATTTTTTCTTTCTTCTGTTGGATAAATATAATTGACTCACATATGTACTTAACCAACATATAGAATAAAAAGATTCGTTGTATTTGTTATACCCATATCAATAGTAACTTTCTCATGCATCCAAGTTTTTGCTCTCCTTGGTTGTTTTGTTATCGGTAACCTGGCATATTAGGTATTCTTTTTTTTTTGAAAAATAAATCAATCGTGTACCATGTTACATGGTTTTTGGAAAATATTTCATCCCGCGGATTCGTGAAAAATTATAATGTTTAAAAGAAAATTTGCATCTATATTTTAATCAAGACAACCACGCAATCCAGTTTTGAGAAAGTAGAGTTGCTTGGAATAAAATAGTCTCTTAAGTTTTAACACAGTTTCATAATTAAGATTAGACCCCAAAATCTGTATAAGCAAGTACAGTCCTTACCAAAAAGATTGCAATGCTAAGTCTCAAAGTCAGGACATAATGCAGTAGAATTTTATCTGTGTTTCTACCTAAATAATGTACCTAAAGAATGTAAATGTTGCTTTAGTGGACAGAGAATAGCATATTCTAGACTAGAGTTAAGATTGCATATTGTAGAATATAATTCATAAAGAAGAGGAAGAAAACATTTATTAGAATATACTCAAATCTCAAACCTTATGATACTTCACTGAAAGGCAATTCATGTTTAAAAAAATTGCACAAACAAGACAAGAAGCACACTGGCTCCATTTTGTAACTCCAAAATGAATGAACAAATGGGAATGAGTAACCTATATTTGGTTGAAGAGAGTTAACAAATTGATAAGCATAACATAAGGTTACTTAATCTCCGGCTTTTCTGTATTCTGGCTTCAGTTCATAAGTGCCTTGATTAATTCCTTTGTTATTGTAGACACACAGATCTTTAAGTATATCTTTTAGAAATTGCTGCAGAAAAAAAGTGTGTTAGATCCAACACCTCGGTTATATAAGGCACTACTGAAACTATATATTTTGCTAAAAATAAATAAATAAATGCCAGGTGGAGAGATAATAGTGAATTTTTTTCATATCCATGTGTAATCGTGAGATATATACCAATGAGATCTAATGATATATATATTTTCTTTGAACTAATGAAATCTACCTGACACATTTAAGCCATCCAATTGCATATGTATTGAGCATCTAGTGTACATGCATAACCACTATAAGCAACAAATTCCTCATGGTAGGAGATTAGACTCTATGTTTCTGATGATTGCTCCATAAGATTATCATAAAGTAATATCCAATAGACTAAATCTGGATATTAAGAGAAAGATATTAGTCAAAGCACATACTTCAGGTTGCTCGGTTTCTTGTATGAAATTTCTTAAACTCCAACACACGCGGCCTAACGCCGCTTGATAGGCCTCCCACAATGAAGATGCCGCCCAAAGGTGCTTGTTTCCGTCGCTGCCACTACTCAACTATTGCAGGTTCTTTCCGCCGATTGATCTTCCCCTCCGATGCTAAGACCTGATGCCGTTCAGAGCAACTCCATAACTGCAGTGTTTGGTCACACCCATGAGCAACTTCGAAGATATATTTGGCCCTACAGTTTCAACGAGTCCACCCACCATAACCAAAAACGAAACACAAACAGCATCGGCCCAGCCCAGTTGTGTCAATCTAATTGGCGATCTCTCAAATTGGCCTTTTCATTGAACTCTAAACAAAAAAAAAAAAAAAATTAGGCCCATTATTCAATGATTCCATTAGCCGGCTTCCCCCTCCAACTAGCATACCAGACAAGCCTACAAAGCTCTGCTAAGCTTGTTCCTTCAACCCAACGGCTTGCCACTTGTCAACATATTCTTCGATCTATATAAATGAATCTGTACTGTATAACTGACCTTTCATTATATATTGTTATAGATATATTAGTAGACCAATAAAGTATATGAGTACATGTAAAAATCTTCCTATAGAATATTAAAAATTTTAAAATAGAAATGTCGAATTTTTATGTTAGGTTTAAGATTTAAAAAATTATTTTCAGTAAATTTTATTTTTATGAATCAAAATATTTTTATTTTAATTTCTACCTCCTCTTTAAATATATTTAATTTTTTAATTGTGCTATGTGTATATTAAAATCAGCTATTAAAATTAGTCATTAGTATAAAATACATATTAAAATATAAATAAACATTAAAAATAAATTAGAGTACACATATATTTATACACAAATAAATTGATAACTGATTTTAATGGCTGATTTTAGTGACAATTCACTCAAATAAAATTTTTGAAAACACGTTTTATCAGAATATAACATTGTAAAATTGAAGACGCAATTATAACTTTCACTACTCTATAAAAACCGTACTGACAACAGCGGACTAAGAATACACGTAAACTATTTACAGTAAGCTGCGGTTTACGTTGTTTAGCGTGCAAGCAGAATCGCTAGAAGCAATAACAATTTTTGAAAAAAGGAGATAATACAAAAATTGTCTTTCTAAATGAAGAGAATAATGTAAAAATGGCTATACATAACAGCAATTTTTAAAAGAGGGAATAATAGTAATTTTTGTGAAATTTATGCAAAGCTCTTATTAAATATCTATCACTTATCTAAAATCTTTATCCATATGTTATGTTTTTTATATAATATGATATTTTTTCAGTAGAGTTTGAAATAATTTATAATATGATTATGTTGATTGGTAAAAACAGCCTTTATATCATTATATTATATATTGATCTTATGATGAGAGAAAACTGAGATAAGAGGGCTTTTATATATATATATATATATATATATATATATATAAAAGACCTAAATTTTTTTGAATTTTTATGTATATCTTGTCTTTTACTTTATCTTTTATATGAGACAAAATTAGCAATACCTGTAATGAGATTGAATCAAATATATTATATAATTAAAATATTGAACAATTATGTTGATAATGAATTTTGTGTTTTATGTTTATTGTGATATTTTTTGTTTAAGACAAAAAAAATATTTTACTTCATTCAAAATAAAATATAAAACTTGAAATTTAAAATATAAAAAATGAAAAATTCTCAAATTTCACAGTACAAGAATACAAGAAATAGTATTTTTTTGGGATGCGAAAAAATCTAAATAAAAATAAAATAAAAACTGATATTAGGAAATAAAAATAGTAAGTAAAGTAAGAATGTCCTGTTTTTTACTAATGTGAACTATTTTATTAAAAGCAAATTCATTGGACGTTTTGTAAAAAAAATTGTGGGTAGTATTTTTGGCAAAAACGTCTATAAATTCTTTTTTTAATCTTTAGTTGAGTTATTCAATCACAAACGCAGAATAAAATTAAAAAAAAACTCAACAAAACAAAATAAATTGAGCTAACAAAATAATAACATCTAAACATATAAGAGATTTTTCAAAATCACATCCCGATACACACTAAACCAAATCAAAGTCATTCCCTCTAACCAAACAATATAAAGCCAAAGCTCCAATTCACAGACAAAAAATAAAAATAAAATACCATATAAGATTATTACCAAAATACCATATAAGATTATTACCAAAATTCGATCTTACTAAGTAAACTTACAGGAAAGATATGTTCTACATGTTCACATAGAATTTCTATTTTAAAAGTCATTAGGCCAAAATAACCATAATATTCTAAACAATATGAAAATACCATAATAAAAGTGGAAGACTATACATCAAATGGTACAGTAACAAGCAAATAATATATTTTCTCTGAGAGAAAGGACCGTTAATTTTTGCCTGCATGAAAACAAGCATTAGCAACAATTGTAAATTTTTACGTTGATTAGATTATATACCAAATAAAGGAAGATGACTGAGATAGAGATTAGCATATCAGGCATATACAATGGAAAAAATAGGAATATAACCACACATAAACTGCTATCCAAGTCCAATCCTATAGAAACCACTGCTGCCTATAGTGGTTTCTGTTGCACACTGCTCCACGTAAACTGCGATTGCCAGTAGCAATTTATGTATTTTTCTAATCTGCTACTGCTTGTAGCGATTTTTATAGATTTGTGAAAAGTTGTATTTGCTTTTTGCGGTTTAGAAAGTTATATTCTGGTAAAATTGATCTCTAAATATTTTATTTAAGTGAATTGTCCTGATTTTAGTGTACAAATAATATTTTTGTTAATTTTTATGGGAATAAAATCTGAATAAAAAAAACCAATATACCCTTGCTAATCTAATTCTAACCTTCTCTTTTAGATCTTCTCTTTCTCATTTCACCTTAAAACCAAAATTCTAGTAGAGCATTTTTTTTCATATTCATGTAGGCTATATGGACATCAGCGCCATCTCACCATCAGTTTACGCGACTGAAAGGATTTTTGCTATAATAGCTTTGATAGCAGAAAAGTAAAAGGAAAAAAAGGGAAATAGAAAACTAAAGAATAGCAATATTGAATTGAGTTCAGAAAAATAATGAGTCACTAAAGAAACCTAAATATAATTTTACTTCTCTACTTATATAGCACACTTAAACCAAGACTAGTTCTCTACAATTGTCATAACTAATTGACTCTTTATAACCAAAGAGTTACACTTCTCGACACCCCCTCCTCAAATTCAAGCTTGGCCTTAGGACAATTCGTAGTTTGAACTGCAGTCTCTTAAATGTGGAGGCTGTCAAAGGTTTAGTAAGAAGATCAGCAACTTGATCTGTTCTTGAAATATGCATAACATGTAACTGTTTCTGTTTATCTTGTCCCGATTGATTGTACTTCAAGCTAAAAATGTTTAGTCTTGTCATGTAACACAAGATTTGTCATTAACAAAACAGTGCTTAAGTTGTCACAATATATAGTTAGAGCAGTTTGAAGCTTGGCATCCAGTTCTATTAACAAATGCTTGAGCCATTGTACCTCAGTTTCACAAGCTGCTACACTCCTAAATTCTACTTCTGCAGAGGAATGACTTATATTTGTTTGTTTCCTACACATTCAAGAAATTAAGTTAGCTCCAAAATACACACAATACCCTGACACAGACTTTTTATCTTCTAGATCTGCAGCCCAATTTGAGTCTGCAAATCCATATAATCTAATATCATCGCTTTTGTGCAGGACTAAACCATGATGCTGTGTGCCACTCAAATATTTCAACACCCGCTTTACTGCCTTCCAATGAGCTAAGAGGAGAGAGTGCATAAACTGGCTAATTTTTGCCACAGCAAAAGAGATATCTGATCTTGTGATGCATAAATATTGTAGAAATCCTACAATAGTTTGATAAAGCTTTGGATCTTTAAAACTCTCTAAACCTATAGAGAAAAATTGTAACGAAGAAATCATAGGGGTTGGCATAGAGCTAGCTTGAGCCATCCCCAATTTTGATAATAAATCTGTAATATATTTGGTTTGTAAGAGATGCAATTTTCTATTTTTAGTTTTGTCAATCTCAATCTCCAAAAATAGCTTAAGTTACCAAAATCTTTTAGTGAAAAAACAGTGTCCAATTTCTTATTCATGTTGCCACACAATGTGAATTATTGCCAGTAATTATAATGTTATCCATATAGCAAAGAATATAAATAATAGAACTGGTATATTTCTTGATAAATAAAGAATTATTAGACTTGGCATTATTGAAAGTTTAAAACCGAAAGAGTGCAAAGTAGTGCTTGACTTAATGAACCACTCTCTAGGAGCTTGTTTCAAGCTGTAAAGAAATTTGTTCAACTTATAAACATGTGTGTTAGACTTTTCTTCAAAGCCATTTGGCTATGACATATAGATTATTTGATGTAAATTCCATTCAAAAAGGCATTATTGAAATCAAATTGCTTTATCACCAAATTTCGAGAAAGAGCTAAGCTTAAGATTAGCCTAATTATTGTAGGTCTAATTACTAGACTAAAAACTTGTTCAAAGTTAAAACCTTCTTCTTGGTAAAACTATTGAGCCACTAACCTAGCTTTATATTTGTGAATAGATCCATTAGGGTGTCTTTTAATGGTAAAAACCCATTTGCAACCTATAACTTTTGTTTTTTCTGGCTTAGGCACTACAAACTAAGTATTGGTTCTTTGTTGAGCTTTAAACTCTTCTATCATTGCCTCTTTCCAACAAGGAATACTGAGGGCAACATGAGCTGTTTTAGGAGGTTGTTCATCACTAGCTTTAGACAAGACAGAAGAAAAAAATACTTTTGGTTTACACGAACCTGTTTTAGACCTTGTCATCATAGCATGAGTATTGTGATGAGTAATGTGTTGTGAATAGTGTGATGTTGTAGAGGGTTGAGTGTTAGGAGATTCTATAGGTGGAAGAACCATGTCTATGCCAAAAGTGGATTGCATAGGGCCTTGGTGCTGTGTTGGAGTAGGATTGTGGCTGGGATCAGAAGCATCCTCTAATTGATGGCTTGGACAGTCATTTGTTGTGACAGAAGGAACACTTTTAATTATGTGTGAACTAACTAGAGTGTCTTGTTCATTTAAGGTGCATGAATTTTGATGAAGGCTGAAGTGACTTTTGGAACAAAAGTAGAAATAGGATACTTTGAAAAATAAAAAGAACTATCTGCATCCATCTTAGTTAAGTCAAGCTTGTTAGTAACAAATTTAGAGAGAAATAAATCAGAATAAGAAAACTGAGATTCATCAAATTTAACATTTCTAGTAATATATATTCGTCCATTAGGTGATAGACATTTATAGTCTTTGTAATTAGGGACATGTCCAAGAAACACACACTTATGTGATCTATAGTCTAATTTATTCTGATTATAAGGAGTAAGAAGAGGAAAATATGCACTGCCAAAGACTTTAAGAGATTGATAATTAGGTTTCTATTTAAATAAGACCTCAAAAGGTGATTTTTATGACAAAATAAGAGTTGGTAACCTATTTAATATTTATCAAATAAGTAGTTGTAATAACATCTTCATTCCAAAAATTCTTTGGCATTTGAGTAGTGGATAACATAGCTAAGCTCATTTCTATCAAGTGCATATGTTTCATTTTTGCTCTTCTATTTTGTTGGGGGATATATGGACATAAAAAATGATATTGAATACCTTCTTGTGCAAGATATATAGAGAAAGCTTTGGAAGTATACTGATTGCCATTATCTGACTGTAAAGCCTTTAATTTACAATCAGTTAGGTTCTCTATAAAATTTTTATATTGAATGAAATCTATAAAAACTTGAAATTTGTGAGAAAGTAAAAAAATACATGTATGTCTTGAGAATGCATCAATAAATGTGATATAATACTTGTAATCAAGATGAGAAATAATGGGAGAGGGTCCGCAAACATCCGTAGAAACTAATTGCAATGGTGAATTGTAAACGGTTAAAGAATCACTATATGAAATAGAATGCATTTTGGCCTGAACACAATTTTCACAAAGACTAGACTTCTTATTATCAACACTATTATCAAAAGGAATGTTACATTGTGATAGAACAAGATGTATAGTTTTGATGGCAGTGTGTCTTAATCTCTTATGCCACAAATCAAAAGAAGGAAGAGAGATAGAGAAAACTTTAGGACATGAATTTGTTTGTGAATGATAAGGGACAACAATGTTAAAAAACTGATATAAGCCTCCTTGCAGTAGAACCTTCTTGGTGAACTAGCATTTAACAAGACTTGAAATTCAAAATAAACAAAGTTATCCTCAGCAAATTTAGATACCGAGATCAGATTCTTGGTTATATTAGGACAGTGAATTAACTTTAGTAGAGAGAATCATCTTTTAGAAGATAAAGAATACAAAAAGAAGTGTCCAATATTAGATATAGAAATACCTGTTCCATTACCAATCTGCACTTGTTCTGGCCCTATGTATTTAGATGATACAATCAAGTTAGATTGAGAAGAGTTTACATAATGAGATGTACCTGTATTTGGATACCAAGTTGGGTCAAAGTCAGTAGATGGTGCAACAAGGAATGCAGTAGGATTGTGAAAGGTATTTGTAGGTAGAGGAGGAGTAGATGCAATAAACTTCACTTGTGATGAAGTGGAAGCAATCGATGAAAGAGAGTTGTAGTTGTTCATTCGAGTGTCTTGATTTTGTTATGGTGGAGGAATCTGTTGGTCAAATCTATGAAAATAGTGCCAAGCAATATGTCCAAATCAGCCACAAACTTGGCATTGAGGTCGTAGTTGTTGATAAAAAAACCTGTCACCTCTAAAAGGCCGACCTCCACCTCTCCTCCTTCCTCTCATCGGACTACCTCTCATAGTATTTGGCATAGAAGAAAAAGAACTTTGAGTAAAATTAGCTTGTATAAGAATATTATTTGGCTTTCTGAACTTATTCATCATGTCATCATGAGTCAATACTAGAGTTTGCACTTCACACAGACTATACATTTTAGGTTTCGCATTGATTGTGATTAAAAGACTTTGATAGTCTTCATTTAAACACTCAAGAATAGCTTCTACATGTTTGACCCTACTTGATGGATTTCTTGAAATATTCTTCAATCTTTCTCCAAATTTCATAAGTAAACATGCACCAAACCATTTTACTCTTGAAATCAGAATCCATAGAGGCGAGTATCCATGAGCCGAGATTATAGTTGTCTTGCCTCCATTTTTTGAATTGTTGAGATTCTATCCCAGCTTGCTGATTTGCCGTGGAATTAAATTGAGGAGGAATTCGTTTTGGATGGAGATGATCTTCAAGATATTGTCCTCGAATTGCAAAGAGAGCTTGTTGTTGGCAAGTCTTATGATTATTCTCACCAAGTTTGTCACTGATTGGGTGTAAGGTTTCTGATTAAAGAAATTTGGGAGAAAATTGTTGATAACAGAAGAAGAGGGAGGAGTATTGTTGGAATTGGAATTGGCAGAATCTTCATTGGAGGAAGCCATGGAGCAAACACCTGAAGCTCGTGATAGCATGAAAGGATTCTTGCAGCAGTAACTTTGATAGTAGAAAAGTAAAAGGAAGAATGGGAAATAAAAAACTAAACAATAGCAATATTGAATTGAGTTCAGAAAAATAATGAGTCACTAAAAAAATCTAAATAGAATTCTACTTCTCTACTTATATAGCACACTTAAACCAAGACTACTCCTCTACAATTGTCATAACTAATCACCCTGATTCTTGATTATCTTGACTCTTTATAACTAAAGAGTTACACTCTTCGAAAGCGACCACTGCACGCCTCATTCTAGAATGACGATTCACTTTAATTTCCTTTTTGTTCGCGTTTGTGTTCCATCATCTCTATTCTCATCACCAGTTCACGACACCTCCGCAGCATCCATCACAACTCACCTCGATTCTCCACCATTGCATGCTCATCACTGTTGCCGCGCCTCTGGCTGCCTCCTCCGTGTCATGTGCTCGCTGATGATTGGATTTTTGACGGTTTAGAATTTCACAAATGAATTCTCGTTGCAAGTATAGTTTCTAAACCAACAATAACCCTTTCATACAAAAGATTGTTTGTCACAAGTAACAAACCCATAATTTTATAAACCGAAGTATTCAAACCTCAGGTCGTTCTCCCTAGGAATTACAATAAAGTGTCTTGTTATTGGTTTGAGTTGTTTTGGGGTTTGGATAAGAGGCATGAAAGGTAATTGGCAAGAAAGTAAACTAACAACCATAAAAGGCTCTTGGCAAGGTATGAAAATTAGAAGTCCTATCCTAGTTATCTTTCTCAATTGTGATGAGAATTGTTCATTGCTACCACTTAGTTAACCCTTACTAAATAAAGGAAAGTCAAGTGGATGAATTGACTTGAGCCACAAGTCCTAGCCAACTCCCAAGGAAAGACTAGCTTTAGTGCACTCCAAACCAATTAGCAATCTCTCCAATTACCAATCAACAAAGGAATTAGATAACTCAAGTGTCACTAATTACTCTACCTAGGCCAAGAGGAACAAAATCTATACTATATCTAGAAGAGGCATTTCAACAAACACATAAAAGGCAATAAAAGTAAACAACATAATTTGCAAGAATTAAAGAGAGATCTAACTACAAAGGCAAGAGATCAACAATAGAAAAGCAAAGAAGAATAATTATTATGAATTACCTCTTATTGAATTGAAAGGAAAATGGAAGGAACTATAGTAGATCTACAACAAAGTGTAAGAACAACATAAAGGAAAAATTACAATAAAAGAATGGAAGAAGAATGAATGTAGCAATAAGGAATTGAAAAGATAGAAGTAGAAGAAGATGAATTAAAATCTAGATCTAAGAACTAAACCTAATCCTAATCCTAATCCTAGAGAGAAGTGAGAGCTTCTCTCTCTAGAAACTAACTCTAAACTAATCCAAATGAATGTGTAATGAATGGAATCCCTTTGCTCTTCAATCTTTGGCTTTAAATAGCATTTTTGGCGCCAAAGTTGGTTGAGATTGGGCCCCACAACTCTTCAGAATTCGTTGGCCACGTTTTCATTAAAAAATCATAAACCAGCACCGACGCGTACGCGCACAGCACGCGTACGCGTCCATGGGGTAATTCGCAGGTGCGCGCAAGCGCCAGGTGCGCGTGCGCGTCCATGGGCGAGTTCAACTTCTTTGACTTTTCATGATTTCTCCACTTTGCATGCTTTCCCTCTTCACTCCTTTGATCCATTCCTAGCCTTTTCAATCTGAAATCACTAACAAACATATCAAGGCATATAGTGGAATCAAAGGGAGATTAAAACCATCAAATTAAGGGTTTAAAAGCATGTTTTCACATCTAAGCACAAATAAGGAGACAATCACAAAACCATGCTATTTCATTGAATAAATGTGGGTAAAAGGTGATAAAAGCTCTTAAAATTAATACAAGATAAACCGTCAAAACGGGGTTTATCAACCTCCCCACACTTAAACCAAGCATGTCCTCATGCTTAAACCAAGAATGAAGTAAAGGGCATGGCATTTATTCAATGGTACTAACTAAATACAATCTACCTACATGCAACTATCTAAATCATAGCAATTGCTTGGTCAAAATAAATCAATTCCCAAGAAGCATATATGTACAAGGGCTAAGGACTAGCAAGTCTAATTCACAATTGAATTGAGCTATTAAATATTTTTACAAACTTGCATGAAGAGATGATCATAGGTGAAAACATGTAATTGAGCATCGAACCCTCACCAGAAGTGTTTGCACTCTATTCGCTCAAGTGTTTAGGGTCGATTCTCTCAATTCTCTCCTAATCATGTTTTCTAAGATTTGTTTTTCTTCTAACAATCAACAAATATTTCATGCATGCATACATATATCATGAGGTCTTTTCATAGGTTGTAATGGGGCTAGGGTCAAGGTATGATGCATATATGGTTAAGTGACCTTGAAATTTGAATCTTTGATAAGCTTAAACTTCCCACCTAGCCTATGACATCCTATACAATTTCAAAGCTAGCTGATGAGCGGATAATTTATACGCTTTTTGGCATTGTTTTTAGATAGTTTTGAGTAAGTTCAAGCTACTTTTAGGGATGTTTTCATTAGTTTTTATGTTAAATTCACATTTCTGGACTTTACTATGAGTTTGTGTATTTTTCTGTGATTTCAGGTAAATTCTGGCTGAAATTGAGGGATTTGAGCAAAACTCTGAAGAAGGCTGACAAAAGGACTGCTGATGCTGTTGGAGTCTGACCTCCCTGCACTCGAAATGGATTTTCTGGAGCTACAGAACTCCAATTGGCGCGCTCTCAACGGCGTTGGAAAGTAGACATCCAGGGCTTTCCAGCAATATATAATAGTTTATACTTTATTCGGATATTGACGACGTAACTTGGCGTTGAACGCCAAGTACATGCTGCTGTCTGGAGTTAAACGCCAGAAAAACGTCATGATCCGGAGTTGAACGCCCAAAACACGTCATAACTCGGAGTTCAACTCCAAGAGAAGCCTCAGCTCGTGGATTGATCAAGCTCAGCCCAAGCATACACCAAGTGGGCCCCGGAAGTGGATTTATGCATCAAATACTTACTCATGTAAACCCTAGTAGCTAGTCTAGTATAAATAGGATAAGTTACTATTGTATTAGACATCTTTTGACAGTTTAATCTCTTGAATATTCGGTCACTTGATCATGGAGAGGGCTGGCCATTCGGCCATGCCTGAACCTCTTTCACTTATGTATCTTCAACGGTGGAGTTTCTGCACACCATAGATTAAGGGTGTGGAGCTCTGCTGTACCTCAAGTATTAATGCAATTCTATTGTCTTTCATTCAATTCTCTTTTATTCTTATTCCAAGATATTCATTCGTACCCAAGAACATGATGAATGTGATGATAAGTAACCCTCATTATCATTCTCACTTATGAACGCACGTGATTGACAACCACTTCCATTCTACATGCAACAAGAGCTTGAATGTGTATCTCTTAGATTCCCCAACAGAATCTTCGTGGTATAAGTTAGATAGATGGCGGCATTCATGAGGATCCGGAAAGTCTAAACCTTGTCTGTGGTATTCCGAGTAGGACTCTATGATTGAATGACTGTGACGAGCTTCAAACTCCTGAAGGCTGGGCGTGATGACAAGCGCAAAAGAATCAAGGGATTCTATTCCAACCTGATTGAGAACCGACAGATGATTAGCCGTGCTGTGACAGAGCATAGGAACGTTTTCACTGAGAGGATGGGATGTAGCCATTGACAACGGTGATGCCCTACATACAGCTTGCCATGGAAAGGAGTAAGAAGGATTGAGTTGAAGCAGTGGGAGAGCAGGCGTCCTTGAGCCATACAGTATCTCCATTCGCTTATCTGAAATTCCCACCAATGAATCTGCATGAGTATTCTATCCCTTTTATTTATTTTATTTATCCAATTTAATTCCATTTGACTCTATGTTTCCACTCACTAACTGAGATCTACAAGATGACCATAGCTTGCTTCATACCAACAATCTCTGTGGGATCGACCCTTACTCACGTAAGGTTTATTACTTGGACGACCCAGTGCACTTGCTGGTTAGTTGAACGGAGTTGTGAATTCAACTGGTGTCACAATAATAATTTCATACAACTTAAAGAATAGTGATCACAATTTCGTCCACCAAGTTTTTGGCGCCGTTGCCGGGGATTGTTCGAGTATGGACAACTGACGGTTCATCTTGTTGTTCAGATTAGGTAATTTTCTTTTCAAAAATCTTTTTCAAAAAATTTTTCTTTTATTTTTCGTTTTTCCAAAAATATTTTCGAAAAAAAAATAAAAATACAAAAAAATTAGAAAATCATAAAAATAAAAAATATTTTGTGTTTCTAGTTTGAGTCTTGAGTCAATTTTTAAGTTTGGTGTCAATTGCATGCTTTTAAAAATTTTTCTTGCAATTTTCGAAAATCTCATGCATTCATAGTGTTCTTCATGATCTTCAAGTTGTTCTTGACAAGTCTTCTTGTTTGATCTTGATGATTTCTTGTTTTGTGTCTTTTGTTGTTTTTCATGTGCATCTTTGCATTCATATTTTTCATGCATTAAAGATTTCTAAGTTTGGTGTCCTGCATGTTTTCTTTGCATCAAATTTTTTTTTAAAAATATGTTCTTGATGTTCATCATGATCTTCAAAGTGTTCTTGGTGTTCATCTTGACATTCATAGCATTCTTGCATGCAATCATTGTTTTGATCTAAAAATTTCATGCATTAATTATTTTTGTTGTTTTTCTCTTTCATAATTAAAAATTCAAAAATCAAAAAAATTATCTTTTCCTTATTTCCCTCCAAATTTTCGAAATTTTGGGTTGACTTGGTCAAAAATTTTTAAAATTAGTTGTTTCTTACAAGTCAAGTCAAAATTTCAATTTTAAAAATCTTATCTTTTCAAAATCTTTTTCAAAAATCATATCTTTTTCATTTTTTTATAAATTTCGAAATTTTCAAAAATATTTTTCAAAATATTTTCAAAATCTTTTTCTTATCTTTATATCAAATTTTCGAAAATTAGCTAACAATTAATGTGATTGGTTCAAAAATTTGAAGTTTGTTACTTTCTTGTTAAGAAAGGTTCAATCTTTAAGTTCTAGAATCTTATCTTGTAGTTTCTTGTTAGTTGAGTCTTTTTAAAAATTAAATCTTTTTCAAAATATCTTTTTATTAAAATTTTTATCTTATCTTTTTATCTTTTATCTTATCTTTTTCAAAAATTTTATCTTTTTCAAAATTTGATTTCAAAATATCTTATCTAACTTCTTATCCTCTTATCTTTTTCAAAATTTGATTTCAAATCTTTTTCAATCAACTAACTAACTTTTTGTTTGTTTCTTATCTTTTTCAAAACCACCTAACTACTTTTCCCTCTCTAATTTTCGAAAATTCCCCCTCTCTTTTTCAAAAATTCTTTTTGTTTTAAATTTTAATTTTAATTATATTTTGTCTTTGATTTTCGAAAATTACTAACCTCTTTTCAAAAATTATTTTCGAAATCTTCCTTCTATTTTCTTCTTCTATTTAATTATTTAATTATTAACACTTCTCTTCACCTCTCTTCATCCAAAAATCCGAATTCATCCTTCTTCATTCTTCTACCCCCTTCTTCTTCTACTAACATAAAGGAATCTCTATACTGTGACATAGAGGATTCCTCTTTCTTTTCTTGTTTTCTTCTCTTTCATATGAGCAGGAACAGAGAAAAAGGCACTCTTGTTGAAGTTGATCCAGAACCTGAAAGGACTCTGAAGAGAAAATTAAGAGAAGCTAAATTAAATTATTCTAAAGGTAACCTTTCAGAAATTTTCGAACAAGAGAAGGAGATGGCAGCCGAAAATAATAATAATAATAATGCAAGGAGAATGCTTGGTGACTTCACAAAGCCAACATCCAAGTTTGATGGAAGAAGCATCTCCATTCCTGCCATTGGAGCCAATAACTTTGAGCTTAAGCCTCAACTAGTTGCATTAATGCAACAAAACTGCAAGTTTTATGGACTTCCATCTGAAGATCCTTATCAGTTTTTAACTGAGTTCTTGCAGATCTGTGAGACTGTAAAGACGAATGGAGTTGATCCTGAAGTCTACAGACTCATGCTTTTCCCTTTTGCAGTAAGAGACAGAGCTAGAATATGGTTGGATTCACAACCTAAGGATAGCCTGGACTCCTGGGATAAGCTGGTCACTGCCTTCTTGGATAAATTCTTTCCTCCTCAAAAGCTGAGCAAGCTGAGAGTGGATGTTCAAACCTTCAAACAAAAAGATGGTGAATTCCTCTATGAAGCTTGGGAAAGATACAAGCAGTTGACCAAAAGATGTCCATCTGACATGTTTTCAGAATGGACCCTAGTAGATATATTCTATTATGGTCTCTCTGAATTTTCGAAAATGTCACTGGACCACTCTGCAGGTGGATCTATTCACCTGCCTGAAGAGGCTCAAGAACTCATTGACATGGTTGCAAACAACCAGTTCATGTATACCTCTGAGAGGAATTCCGTAAATAATGGGATACCTCAGAAGAAAGGAGTTCTTGAAATTGATGCTCTGAATGCCATATTGGCTCAGAACAAAATGTTGACTCAACAGGTCAACATAATCTCTCAAAATCTGAACGGATTGCAACATGCATCCAACAGCACTAGAGAGGCAGCTTCTGAAGAAGCTTATGATCCTGAAAACCCTGCCATAGCAGAGGTTAATTACATGGGTGAACCTTATGGAAACACCTATAACCCATCATGGAGAAATCACCCAAATTTCTCCTGGAAGGATCAACAAAAGCCTCAACAAGGCTTTAACAATGGTGGACGCAATAGGCTGAGCAATAGTAAGCCATATCCATCATCTTCTCAGCAACAGACAGAGAATTCAGAACAAAACACTTCTAATTTAACCAATATTGTCTCTGATCTGTCAAAGGCCACTTTCAGTTTCATGAATGAAACAAGATCCTCCATTAGAAATTTGGAGGCACAAGTGGGCCAGCTGAGTAAGAAAGTTATTGAAACTCCTCCCAGTATTCTCCCAAGCAATACAGAAGAGAATCCAAAAGGAGAGTGCAAGGCCATTGATTTGGTCAAAGTGGCCGAATGCACTAGGGAGGAGGAAGACGAAAATCCTAGTGAGAAAGACCTCCTGGGACGTCCCTCAAGCAAGAAGGAGTTTCCCATTAAGGACCCAGAGGAATCTGAGGCTCATCTAGAGACCATAGAGATTCCATTAAATCTCCTTCTGCCATTCATGAGCTCTGAAGACTATTCTTCCTCTGAAGAGGATGAAGATGTGACTGGAGAGCAAGTTGCTCAATATTTAGGAGCTATCATGAAGCTGAATGCCAAGCTGTTTGGTAATGAGACTTGGGAAAGTGAACCTCCCTTGCTCATTAGTGAACTAGATACTTGGATTCAGAAAACTCTACCTCAAAAGAAACAAGATCCTGGCAAGTTCTTAATACCTTGTACCATAGGCACCATGAGCTTTGAAAAAGCTCTATGTGATCTGGGGTCAGGGATAAATCTTATGCCACTCTCTGTAATGGAGAAGCTGGGGATCATTGAGGTACAACCTGCCTTGTTCTCATTGCAATTGGCAGACAAGTCAGTGAGACAAGCTTATGGAATAGTAGAGGACGTGCTAGTAAAGGTTGAAGGCCTTTACATCCCTGCTGATTTCATAATCCTAGACACTAGGAAGGAAGATGATGAATGCATCATCCTAGGAAGACCTTTCCTAGCCACAGCAGGAGCTGTGATAGATGTCAACAGAGGAGAATTAGTCCTTCAATTGAATGGGGACTACCTTGTGTTTAAAGCACATGGCCATCCCTCTGTGACAAAAGAGAGTAAGCAGGAAGAGCTTCTCTCAGTTCAGAGTCAAGAAGAGCCCACACAGTCAAACTCTAAGTTTGGTGTTGTGAGGCCACAACCAAACTCTAAGTTTGGTGTTCAAACTCCATATCCAAACTCTAAGTTTGGTGTTGGGACCACACTAACATTGACCTGATCACCTTGTGGCTCCATGAGAGCCACTGTCAAGCTATTGACATTAAAGAAGCGCTTGTTGGGAGGCAACCCAATTTTATTTATCTAATTTTATTTTATTTTGTTTCCTTGTTATGTTTGTGTTTAATTAGGTACATGATCATGAGGAGTCACGAAAAAAATCAAAAAAATTAAAAACAGAGTCAAAAACAGAAGAAAAAAATTGTTCACCCTGGAGGTAGCGCAGACTGGCGTTCAACGCCAGTAAGATGCATCTGGCTGGCGTTCAACGCCAGAACAGAGCACCATTCTGGTGCTGAACGCCAGAAACAAGCAACATCCTGGCGCTGAACGCCAGGAATGTGCCTGGAGGAGACAAGCTGGCGTTAAACGCCAGCAACAAGCATGAAACTGGCGTTCAACGCCAGAAACATGCATTACATGGGCGTTGAACGCCCAGAACGTGCACCAATGGGCGTTTGAACGCCAGAATGATGCACGGAGGCAATTTACATGCCTATATGGTGAAGGAATGGTATTTCTTTTCACCTCAGAATCTGTGGACCCCACAGGATCCCCACCTACCATATTCTCACCTTCTCTTTTAATCCTAATCACACTCTCCTAATCCTAATCTCATTTCACTCTTTCCCATATCACACTTCCCAAAAACCTTCACCAATCACTTCAATTCCTCTTCCCAATTACCCCATTCACCATTCACATCACCCCACTCTTCCCCATAAACCCCACCTACCTTCATAAAATTCAAATTCACTTTTCCCACCCATTCCCACCCAAAATGGCCGAATACCCACCCTCCCTCTCCCTATAAATACCCTTCCCTTCTACTTCATTTTTCACACAACACAACCCCTTCTTCTCCCACATAGCCGAACCTACTTCTTCCCCTTTCTCCCATATTCTCTTCTTCTTCTTCTACTCTTCTTTTCTTTCTTGCTCGAGGGCGAGCAAAATTTTAAGTTTGGTGTGGTAAAAGCATAAGCTTTTTGTTTTTCCATTACCATCAATGGCACCTAAGGCCGGAGTATCCTCTAAAAAAGGGAAAGGGAAGACAAAAGCTTCCACCTCCGAGTCATGGGAGAAGGAAAGATTCATCTCCAAGAGCCATCAAGACCACTTCTATGATGTTGTGGCAAAGAAGAAGGTGATCCCCGAGGTCCCTTTCAAGCTCAAAAAGAATGAGTATCCGGAAATCCGACATGAAATCCAAAGAAGAGGTTGGGAAGTCCTAGCCAACCCCATGCAACAAGTCGGAATATTGATGGTTCAAGAGTTCTATGCCAATGCATGGATCACTAGGAACCATGATCAAAGCATGAACCCGAATCCAAAGAACTATATCACAATGGTTCGGGGGAAATACTTAGATTTTAGTCCGGAAAATGTGAGGTTGGCGTTTCACTTGCCTATGATGCAAGGAGATGAACGCCCCTACACTAGAAGGGTCAACTTTAATCAAAGGTTGGACCAAGTCCTTATGGACATATGTGTGGAAGGAGCTCAGTGGAGAATAGACTCCAAAGGCAAGCCAGTTCAACTAAGAAGACTGGATCTCAAGCCTGTGGCTAGAGGATGGTTGGAGTTCATCCAAAGATCCATCATTCCTACTAGCAACCGATCTGAAGTTACTGTGGATCGGGCCATCATGATCCATAGCATCATGATTGGAGAGGAAGTAGAAGTTCATGAGGTCATCTCCAATGAACTCTACAAAATAGCCGACAAGTCCTCACCCATGGCACGGCTAGCCTTCCCTCACCTTATTTGCCATCTATGTTACTCAGCTGGAGTTATCATAGATGGAGATATCTCCATTGAAGAAGACAAGCCCATCACCAAGCAAAGGATGGAGCAAGCAAGAGAAGCTCCTCACGGCCCTCAAGAAGTGCATGAGGAAGCTCATCATCAACAAATTCCTGAGATGCCTCAAGGAATGCACTTTCTTCCCAACAACTATTGGGAGCAACTCAACACCTCCTTAGAAGATTTGAGCCATAATGTGGAACAATTAAGGGTGGAACATCATGAGCACTCCATCATTCTCCAAGAAATAAGAGAAGATCAAAGAGCAATGAGGGAGGAGCAACAAAGGCAAGGAAGGGACATAGAAGAGCTTAAGAACATCATTGGTCCTTCAAGAAGAAGACGCCACTAGAGGTGGATTTATTCCTTGTTCTTTAATTTTTCTTTCTGTTTTCGGTTTTTAGTATTGTGTTTATCTATGTTTTTGTGTCTTTATTTCATGATCATTAGTATGTAACCATGCCTTAAAGCTATGAATAAAATCCATTAATCCTTCACCTCTCTTAAATGAAAAATGTTTTAATTCAAAAGAACAAGAAGTACATGAATTTCGAATTTATCCTTGAATTTAATTTAATTATATTGATGTGGTGACAATACTTTTTGTTTTCTGAATGAATGCTTGAACAGTGCATATTTTTGATCTTGTTGTTTATGAGTGTTAAAATTGTTGGCTCTTGAAAGAATGATGAACAAAGAGAAATGTTATTGATGATCTGAAAAATCATGAAATTGATTCTTGAAGCAAGAAAAAGCAGTGAAAAAGGAAGCTTGCGAAAAAAAAAATGGCGAAAAAAAAATATAGAAAGAAAAAGAAGGAGCAGTAGAAAAAGCCAATAGCCCTTAAAACCAAAAGGCAAGGGTAAAAAGGATCCAAGGCTTTGAGCATCAATGGATAGGAGGGCCCAAGGAAATAAAATCCAGGCCTAAGCGGCTAAATCAAGCTGTCCCTAACCATGTGCTTGTGTCATGAAGGTCCAAGTGAAAAGCTTGAGACTGAGTGGTTAAAGTCGTGATCCAAAGCAAAAGAGTGTGCTTAAGAGCTCTGGACACCACTAACTGGGGACTCTAGCAAAGCTGAGTCACAATCTGAAAAGGTTCACCCAGTTATGTGTCTGTGGCATTTGTGTATCCGGTGGTAATACTGGAAAACAAAGTGCTTAGGGCCACGGCCAAGACTCATAAGTAGCTGTGTTCAAGAATCAACATGCTTAACTAGGAACGTTAATAACACTATTCGAAATTCTAAGTTCCAAGAGAAGCCAATCACTCTAAACTTCAAAGGAAAAAGTGAGATGCCAAAATTGTTCAGAAGCAAAAAGCTACAAGTTCCGCTCATCTAATTATAATTAATATTCATTGATATTCTGGAATTTATAGTATATTCTCTTTTTTTATCCTATTTGATTTTCAGTTGCTTGGGGACAAGCAACAATTTAAGTTTGGTGTTGTGATGAGCGGATAATTTATACGCTTTTTGGCATTGTTTTTAGATAGTTTTTAGTAAGTTCAAGCTACTTTTAGGGATGTTTTTATTAGTTTTTATGTTAAATTCACATTTCTGGACTTTACTATGAGTTTGTGTGTTTTTCTGTGATTTCAGGTAAATTCTGGTTGAAATTGAGGGATTTGAGCAAAACTCTGAAGAAGGTTGACAAAAGGACTACTGATGCTGTTGGAATCTGACCTCCTTGCACTCGAAATGGATTTTCTGGAGCTACAGAACTCCAATTGGCGCGCTCTCAACGGCGTTGGAAAGTAGACATCCAGGGCTTTCCAGCAATATATAATCGTCTATACTTTATTCGGATATTGACGACGTAACTTGGCGTTGAACGCCAAGTACATGCTGCTGTCTGGAGTTAAACGCCAGAAAAACGTCATGATCCGGAGTTGAACGCCCAAAACACGTCATAACTCGGAGTTCAACTCCAAGAGAAGCCTCAGCTCGTGGATTGATCAAGCTCAGCCCAAGCATACACCAAGTGGGCCCCGGAAGTGGATTTATGCATCAAATACTTACTCATGTAAACCCTAGTAGCTAGTCTAGTATAAATAGGATAAGTTACTATTGTATTAGACATCTTTTGACAGTTTAATCTCTTGAATATTCGGTCACTTGATCATGGAGAGGGCTGGCCATTCAGCCATGCCTGAACCTCTTTCACTTATGTATCTTCAACGGTGGAGTTTCTGCACACCATAGATTAAGGGTGTGGAGCTCTGCTGTACCTCAAGTATTAATGCAATTCTATTGTCTTTCATTCAATTCTCTTTTATTCTTATTCCAAGATATTCATTCGTACCCAAGAACATGATGAATGTGATGATAAGTAACCCTCATTATCATTCTCACTTATGAACGCACGTGATTGACAACCACTTCCGTTCTACATGCAACAATAGCTTGAATGTGTATCTCTTAGATTCCCCAACAGAATCTTCGTGGTATAAGTTAGATAGATGGCGGCATTCATGAGGATCCGGAAAGTCTAAACCTTGTCTGTGGTATTCCGAGTAGGACTCTATGATTGAATGACTGTGACGAGCTTCAAACTCCTGAAGGCTGGGCGTGATGACAAGCGCAAAAGAATCAAGGGATTCTATTCCAACCTGATTGAGAACCGACAGATGATTAGCCGTGCTGTGACAGAGCATAGGAACGTTTTCACTGAGAGGATGGGATGTAGCCATTGACAACGGTGATGCCCTACATACAGCTTGCCATGGAAAGGAGTAAGAAGGATTGAGTTGAAGCAGTGGGAGAGCAGGCGTCCTTGAGCCATACAGTATCTCCATTCGCTTATCTGAAATTCCCACCAATGAATCTGCATGAGTATTCTATCCCTTTTATTTATTTTATTTATCCAATTTAATTCCACTTGACTCTATGTTTCCACTCACTAACTGAGATCTACAAGATGACCATAGCTTGCTTCATACCAACAATCTCTGTGGGATCGACCCTTACTCACGTAAGGTTTATTACTTGGACGACCCAGTGCACTTGCTGGTTAGTTGAACGGAGTTGTGAATTCAACTGGTGTCACAATAATAATTTCATACAACTTAAAGAATAGTGATCACAATTTCGTCCACCACTAGCCTAACTACCCATTTTTTACCTTTTCACATACTCATGTATCCCTTTTCATTTCACAACACTTATGCATTGATTTTATTGAGCTACACTTTGCTTTGGGGCATTTTATCCCCTTTTTATTTCCTTCTTTTTCTTCTTTTTCTTTGTTTTTCTATATTTTTTTCCCATATTGTTTTTTTTTCTTTTCTTTTTCTTTTGTTTTTCTCATTTTTTTTCTATATACAAGAGCATCTATGCATAAGATTTTACATTTGATCAATACATGAGTATGTACCCAATTCCCAATAATTTCAATAAAAATACAAAACTACCTTTTTATTCACCCAATGTCCCAAGATTCCCACACTTGAATGATACTCACACACACTAGCCTAAGCTAGTCAAAGATCCAAATTAAGGACATTTATTGTTTTTCCGCTTTAGGCTTGTAATGTGCTAAAATTAAGAACAAATGGGTTAATTGTAGGCTCAAATTGGCTAACAATGGAAGATAAAAGGTAAGGCTATTTGGGTAAGTAAGCTCAATGAAATGATGGCCTCAATCATATAAATGCATGAATACACAAAATAATGGATATAAAGAATCAAGCAAATCAAAGATTACATTCATAGGAAGAGAATAATGCACACAAGAAGGAAAAATAAGTGATTATAAGATGTAACCACGCAATTAGGCTCAAAACTCACATGCTTGTGTGTTCTTAGCTCAAAAACCATGTTCCAAAATACATTCTTTCAAGCAAGTTCAACAAAAATTTTCAAATTGGTAGGTTGCCCTAAAACGGTTTCTTGGGAAAGAAATCATCACTCTAACCAAGTAGTCCTAATAAAAAGAAGGTAGTAAAATATGTACAAATTCTAACTAACATGCAACCTATCATGCAATGCAATAGCTAATCTAACAAAGAAAATAAAAATTTGGTGTTGAAAAGGAAATTGTTACCCATGGAGATCGGTCGGACGACCTCCCCACACTTGAAGATTGCACCGTCCTCGGTGCATGCAAAGAAGAGCAAGGTGGATGGGTTGCTACAATTGATGAGCTCGTTCAAAAGGTTGTGCGGATGACTTGTTTGTTGCCCCATTTAGAAACTTTTTCTTTTTTTTTTCTTTCTGGTGGCCAACCTAAAAGGAAAGAAAAGGAAAGAAAATTAAGCCTATAACAAAGATATCAAGGCAATTAAAACATAGGCGGGGGCTAATGCCAAATAAGAGTATGATTCCCTACTACATGTTAGCTAAGCATGTGAGTGAGAAAACAATGTAAGCTAAGTCATATCAACTAACGCTTGATGCAAGAGTAAAGTTAAAGCATGAAAAACATATTGAGCATCAAGATCAAATAAGAATTGACACAAACAAGATTAGTGATAAGCATGAGGGCATTTGGTCCCAACCTAACTCAATGATGATGAAGCACAAAAACAAAGGATAATGAGTTAGGAAGGACTAAAGCACTACCTTGTGTGTGGAACAAAACATTTCAATTAATGTTAAACAGGTCACAAAGCACCAAGATAAAGCAAGAGAGTCTCAATAATTGAGTATAAGACTTCAACACCATTATTGAAATGACTAAAAAAAAAAAAACAAAAACATGCTGCAAAAACTAAATGAAAATGGGAAGAGTAGAAGTATGCGAATGTGATAAGCAAAAGAAAATGGAAGAGGAGAAAAAAAACTCTTTTTTTTTACCGACGCGTGCGCGTCATGCACGTTTACGCGTCAATGGGCATATTGGTTGAAGGATGCGTACGCGCCAGGTGCACGCACGCGTGCATCGAGTTAGGCCGGAGGCATAATGTCGGCCCAAGTCTGGCACAACTCTCGGGTAAAAGTACCAGGAGTGTGGATCGTGCAATCGACGCGCGCGCGCACAATGTGCGTGCGCGTGCATGCCAATTTAAGATCATGTGCGCGTACGCGCCGGGTGCGCGCACGCGTGCATAGACTTGTGCCTTAGGCCCAATGTTCGCACAGTGCAGGCCTAACTCTCGGGTTTTTGGCCGGAGGTGAAATTTTGCATCCACACGTACGCGTACAGTGCACGTCCGCGTGGATGGTCGAAAAATGCTCAGGTGCGCGTACGCGTTAGGTGCGCGCACGCGTGGATGGTGTTCTGTTTTTCAAAATTTTTCTAAGTTCTTGCACCAATCCAAGCCTTTCAATCCTCCAAACAACTACCAAAACACCCTAAAACCTTATTTATCATATTATACTTCTAACTAAACTTAACAAACCAATAGAAAACATGAAACTAAACTAATTCTACCAATATGTACAAAGAAAGAAAATGAAAAGATGTTACCATGGTGGGGTGTCTCCCACCTAGCACTTTTGTTTATTGTCCTTAAGTTGGACTTATGGAGAGCTCCTCTCAAGGGGGCTTGTGCTTGTACTCATCCTTGAATCTCCAAGGAACATTGTTCTTCAAATGGTTGACAGAAATTCCAACCAAATTCACTATCCTTGGGCAAAGTTCTACCCAAGAAATGAGCTCCCATAGTTGGTTGACATGCTTCGATCCGGGATCCCATATCTTATTCTCACACCCATCTTCTAGTTGATTATCATGATTCTTCCATCCGAGTGGTTGAGACATAGAATTCTCTTGAGTATACCAAGTCTTCCTCCTAGACCAACACAAGGTAGCATGCATCCAATCATAGTTCCCACATTTTGAAGCTTTGACCTCAATGAGCTTAATTCCAAACTTCCAACCACTACACAACTCATTCTTGCTTTTAATTCCACAAAGAGCTCTAAGTTGACCATCATTTTCAATTAAACCATATTCAAGTGAGAAAGTAAAGCTTAGGGATAAGAATTTTACCCACTTGAATGTTGTGTTGGATGGTGATTTGGGGAGGGAGACCTCCCCACACTTAGACAATGCAAGGTCTACTTCTTTAGGCTCTTCTTTAGTTGTTTCCACCTCTTCGCAAGCTTCTTCAATTTCAACCTTTTCCCTTTTATCACTTGGCTTGGTGTTGTCTTCAAGAACCTTGATTTCTTGCCCAATAGGAGGTGATTCAATTTTGAATAGGAATTCATTGATGAATGAATCCATTTCTTGGCCAACCTCTTCATATTCTTCAATTTCGATATACACCATGCCAACAATTTCCACTTGGTAGCTCTCTTTCGATTCACTCTCTTTCTCGTTGCTCACCAAGGGTACGGGAGGTTGTGCACATTTTTTTATAATTTCAACTTCATGTCCAATGGGAGAGGATTCCATTGTAGAGAGAAATTCATTCATGATTGAATCCATCTCTTGATAAGCCTCTTCCAAGTCCCCAATGATGATATGCCTTGGAGGTTGCGCACCCTCCTCAACATCAATATCAAGCTTCTTGGAAGAGTGCTCCATGATGCTACATTCCCTTGGACTTTCAACGTCTCCTAAATCTTCGACCACTTCTTCCTTTTCTTCAATAATCATGGCTTCCTCTAGTTGCTCCAATACAAAATGGCATCCCTCATCCCCCACCGGAGTTTCCAATCTCTCCTTCATGCTTTGCTCTTCTTTAGGTTTTCCACATGTGGTCATGGGGAAAACTTGAGTATTCGAACATTGGTGGGCTAGAGCATGCACCACCTTGGTCAAATTGGTCACAAACTCAAATGTATCCCGCTTCATGGCTTCTTGCCCTTGAAGTAGCAAAGTGAGAGAATCGTCCATTGGGGCTTGGGGTGAGTAGGAAGGTTCATGGGGAGGTTGATAATTTTGGAGAGAGGATTCATGGTAGGAAGGTGGTTCTTCTTTGTAGAATTGTGGAGATGGTGAGTATTGAGGTGATTCTTGGGAGTAATCTTGATAGGGTTGTAGTGGTTCTAAGGGTTCTTGCTCATAATGGTCATAAGAGTATGGTATGGGGGTTTGGTCATATGATGGATATGGATCATAGGGCGGTGTTTGGTAATGAAAGACTTGTGAGAATGGTTGAGGTTCATGTTGAGGATAGGATTCATAGGCATATGATGGTGGTTGTTGAGTGTCACAAAAAGAATCATCATAGCCGTTAAATTGACATGCATTAGGATGGGAATTATACCTATAAGTATCCGGAGGTTGTTGCCAATAGGAGTGATCAATTCCTTGAGGCTCCTCCTATCTTGGAGTGTTCCATCCTTGGTACATGTTATTATTGAAGTCCACATTTCCTACAACACAATTAGAACCAAACTCATAGCCAAAGTGAGAATTCATAGTGGAAAAACAAATTAAAACTAACAAAATCTAGTAAACAAGCAAAGGATAAACTATTTACACTATTCACATATGTACAATAACCAATAACATAACACCATTGCGAATCCCCAGCAACGGCGCCATTTTGATGATTGGATTTTTGACGGTTTAGAATTTCACAAATGAATTCTCGTTGCAAGTATAGTTTCTAAACCAACAATAACCCTTTCATACAAAAGATTGTTTGTCACAAGTAACAAACCCATAATTTTATAAACCGAAGTATTCAAACCTCGGGTCGTTCTCCCTAGGAATTACAATAAAGTGTCTTGTTATTGGTTTGAGTTGTTTTGGGGTTTGGATAAGAGGCATGAAAGATAATTGGCAAGAAAGTAAACTAACAACCATAAAAGGCTCTTGGCAAGGTATGAAAATTAGAAGTCCTATCCTAGTTATCCTTCTCAATTGTGATGAGAATTGTTCATTGCTACCACTTAGTTAACCCTTACTAAATAAAGGAAAGTCAAGTGGATGAATTGACTTGAGCCACAAGTCCTAGCCAACTCCCAAGGAAAGACTAGCTTTAGTGCACTCCAAACCAATTAGCAATCTCTCCAATTACCAATCAACAAAGGAATTAGATAACTCAAGTGTCACTAATTACTCTACCTAGGCCAAGAGGAACAAAATCTATACTATATCTAGAAGAGGCATTTCAACAAACACATAAAAGGCAATAAAAGTAAACAACATAATTTGCAAGAATTAAAGAGAGATCTAACTACAAAGGCAAGAGATCAACAATAGAAAAGTAAAGAAGAACAATTATTATGAATTACCTCTTATTGAATTGAAAGGAAAATGGAAGGAACTATAGTAGATCTACAACAAAGTGTAAGAACAACATAAAGGAAATTACAATAAAAGAATGGAAGAAGAATGAATGTAGCAACAAGGAATTGAAAAGATAGAAGTAGAAGAAGATGAATTAAAATCTAGATCTAAGAACTAAACCTAATCCTAATCCTAGAGAGAAGTGAGAGCTTATCTCTCTAGAAACTAACTCTAAACTAATCCAAATGAATGTGTAATGAATGGAATCCCTTTGCTCTTCAATCCTTGGCTTTAAATAGCACTTTTGGCGCCAAAGTTGGTTGAGATTGGGCCCCACAACCCTTCAGAATTCGTTGGCCATGTTTTCATTAAAAAATCATAAACCAGCACCGACGCGTACGCGCACAGCACGCGTACGCATCCATGGGGTAATTCGCAGGTGCGCGCAAGCGCCAGGTGCGCGTGCGCGTCCATGGGCGAGTTCAACTTCTTTGACTTTTCATGATTTCTCCACTTTGCATGCTTTCCCTCTTCACTCCTTTGATCCATTCCTAGCCTTTTCAATCTGAAATCACTAACAAACATATCAAGGCATCTAGTGGAATCAAAGGGAGATTAAAACCATCAAATTAAGGGTTTAAAAGCATGTTTTCACATCTAAGCACAAATAAGGAGACAATCACAAAACCATGCTATTTCATTGAATAAATGTGGGTAAAAGGTGATAAAAGCTCTTAAAATCAATACAAGATAAACCGTCAAAACGGGGTTTATCACTCGCATCTGAGCTCGTGTCTCTCACCTAAGTGTTTGCTCGAGCTGTGATTTCTACTCGTGTCGTCGCGGCCTTCCCCCTCTTTGCGTCATGCAAAAAGATATTTTTCAATTATGTTTTGACATAACAATAAAAAATACTTTTTTATTTATTTATTATGTATTTTTTTAATAAAAATGATCTTTTAAAAAAATATAAATTATAGTTTCTCAAAAAAAGATTTTTTTTATGTTTTTAGTGCTTACGTTTATTACTAAAAATTTACTAAATATGCTAAAAAATAGAAAAATATTTTTTCATTGAAAAAGATATTTTTTATCAACTTAATGACACTCAAACAAATATTTTATGTATATTTTTTATATACTTTTTTTCTTTTAAACTGTTAATATTGTAATTGACTTCGTTTGAATTTTTATCTGCATGCACAAGGCGGGGTTTGCAGCATTTTCTGAGCTCCATTTAAGGGTTTGTTGCTGGCCAATGGGTTACTGCATGCACAAGGCGGGATTCGAACCTCCGACCTTGCTTAAGCGGCCTAGTGAGCTAACCACTAGACCAACCCAACTTGGTTTTTTTTCTTTTATATTTTTTATTATATAGTATTCAGCTCCTTGTTTTAATGGATACGGGCTTCGCTTATTTCATGTTATGGAGATTCCAAATGGGCCAGCTTGTTAAAAAAATGAACACGATTAATTGATTCTCTTTATTTTCTTGTCCATATTTATATTCTTATGCTGCTAGACTTTAGTATTTTAGAAACATTATTTTTATATTGACTTTGGGTATTAATTTAGTTTGATCAATTGTTATATTGCAGAAGTTTTTGAGTTGTGAGGTTGAGCATAAATTCTATATAATATTGGTCTATCTGTAATTCTGTATTGCTGCTTTAATTTGGTGGGTGTTTTTTTTCGATAATTGTTTGAAAGGATCTTATGCAGTCATATACATACTTGATTGATTGTTTTTCAGTATAACTGGTTAAAAAGTACTTCATTGAATTGGACAATGTTCCCTATTGCTTTTTGTTCAATGTTTCGCTTCTTAATCTGCCTGCTTGTGTGTTAATTACAGTTCTAATTCATTTTACTTCGGATGTTAATTATTGTTCTCACTGTTCACTCCTCTTTGTAACTTTATAATATGCTTTACCTTGTGGCAGACTAAAGAATACTTTAGTATCAACATTTTTATTTTGTGATCTTTGAATGCAATAGTGCTTAGCATCATGGATCAAGTTTAGAAATGTTGATGAGATTTTCTGATTTAGCTATAATTATTGAAATTATTTGAGAAATATTTCTGATTTGAGTATTGAAGATAGAATAAAAGTTGTTCTTAGTATTGTGAGAGACAATAATTAATTGACATAGTGCCTGTTCCTGCTGAATATGGGCAAACTATGTCTCGTCTTCTTGAGGTCGCTGGCCGATCTCCTTGACGTGTCACAATGAACCTCGGCCACCAAATGAAAACGACGGGGGAGCACCTACAAAAAGCACTCCGACGCTCAAGTTAGTTAAGGATAATTATCTGAGGAAGATCTTTTGTTTTTGAACGAACTTACCTCTGCAGACTCTGATTATTCCCTTTTATAACTTGGAGATGATGATGACCGTTTGGGTCTGAATTGATCGTTTTTATGTAACCGATCAAAAGGGTTTAATGCCATAAAGTCGGCAAAGTTAATGCACGGAGTTAATGTGCCGATTTAAAAGGAGGTCCACCGAGCTATAACTCGTAACCGATGTATAACGGTTATATCACAGCCCCCAAGCTTAGTCTGGACTTAGGCTGGGTTTGGTAAAGCTTTTTCAGGAGGTGCTTGTGCTTTTAAAAAGCACAAGCACGTCATTTTGCGTTTGGTAAATTAAAAAGTTCAAGTGCTTGCGGCTTTTAAAAGTTAGGGGTGCTTTTGAAAGCACCTAGGAGGGAGCTTTTCAAAGCTGGATTATGCTTACCAAATTTTTTTCATTTTCCCGCACATATTTCCCGCTATTATATTGCCATTAAAATCTTCATATATTTCTAACTTCTCTTCCTAACCTTCATAAAATCTAACACAATCTTCATATATTTTTTATTTTTCAACCTAATCTTCACAAATTTCAACACAAATACATCTCTATCACATATTAGGTATGAACTTCTATCTATTTATATTATTTTTTTTTTGCGTTAATTTTGTATTCTTTCAGTAGATCTATTATGTTTGTTTGTTTTTTTTCTGTTCTTTGAAATGGGAAGACGTTGATGAAAACCAATCATAAAATTTTTTTTGCATGAGTATTAGTCCAAATTATAATAACAACATGTATATACATATGTAAATATAGATATATAATCATAAGAGTAATTATAGTAATTTAGGTAATTTAGATTATAGTAATTTAGGTAATTTAATATTTTTAGTAATGATGTTTAGGATAAAATAAATTTTTATGATACTTATATAAAATTTTAAAGTTAAAAAATAGAAGAATTTATTTATTATATTTATGTTTATTATGAATTTTTTATTTTAACATTATTTTATTTTAAAATATTATATAAAATTTTAAAGAATTTGAAAAAAAATTATTTTTTTGTTATAAACATGTTTATTATAATTTTTTCAACTTTTAAAAGCTGTTTTACCAAACACAATTATAGTGCTTGTACTTATTAAAAGCCATTTTTAATTTGATTTTATCAAACGTAAGTGCTGCAGCTTTTAAAAAGCTGTCTTTTAAAAGACAGCTTTCATAAGCTACTTTTAAAAAGTAAAAGCTTTACCAAACTAAGCCTTAAATGAGGCAGGTTGAGCTTTCGAATCCATATAGCCGAGTTATAGCTCGGAATAAGGATGTAGCCCCCAGTTCAACTTGACTCATTGTAGATAATGATGAAAAATTTATTATTTAATTAGAATAGTAACAGCCATGATGGTTCAAATTAATGATTGTCACTGCTTTTCAATGCAGGGTTCAAGTTCCTAAGTGAGTTTGAAACCGTTGTAAGTGGGGTTTGGATTAATGGTCATGATCGAAGCCTGGAACTGAAAGGGTTTCATTAAATGAAAGGCCAAAAAGAATTTGATTTTCAAGTTACACTTTCGTGGAGACAGAGCTGCTGGTTTAACTTCATTGTTCTTCAAAAAATAATGAGTAAAAGAGGTTAGTAACCGTATTCCCCTACCTCTTATCTTCTTGATTTCTGGTGTGAGAGAAAGAAAAACGAGTGACAAAAAGGCAAAAGCTTTACCTAAGATAGAAGACGATGGTTCGTATGAATGGGTTGATGGCGATGTAAAAATAAGGGCTTCTCAATTCTTTGACAAAGAGAGTGTTGGGGGTTGAATCTGTCAAAAATTATCAGACCGGGCTTTCATGTTGAGTTGTTGCCATGCAATCGCATGGATCGTGTTTTTCACAGAAAGAAAGATTTTGAAAACTTTTATATGTATAGTTGTGTTCTTGAGGAATTGTTTGTGAAGCTGCCCTTTACAAATTTTGAATGTGATTTGTTAACCCAAATGAACTGTGCACCTTCCCAGGTCCACCCTAATGGGTGGGCATTTGTCAAATGTTTTCAAGTTTTAATGGAATTTCTAGGGATTAAGCCCGATTTAGAAATGTTTTTTTCCGTGTTTCAAGCAAAGGGTGTCTGGAAAGGACTTTGGATCAACCTGAATAGTACTTCTGGTTTTTCTGTTTTCAAAATATACAAATCTTCTTTAAAAGATTTTAAGGAAATGTTTTTCAAGGTAAAGTCAGTGGATGAAGAATTTCCGTTCTATTTGGATGAGAATCTTGGGGAGAAGTTTCCCCTTTACTGGTGCTGTCAACCTAATCACATCTTAGGTCCTGAGCTGATAACGCCTCGAAACGAGTGTATAATAAATTTTTTGATGGAAATGGTTGACCGGGGGGTTTAGTATCTATGTCGGACTTGCTTCCATGGGAAGAAGATAGGGCCTCTGTTGTACAATATTTTGGTGAGGCATTGTTGTGCTACTTAAGTCAGGTTGTATTTGATTTTTAATTATACTCAGTGGGTTTTTGTTTGTTTGTTTGTTAGGTGGAAAGTATCCGGGAGTTTCAGCCTCGAGTATGAGGGCTCGGTTTAAAATGGAAAATTTTGAAGGGTCCTCATCGAATGCTGAAAAGATTGAAGGTTAGGTTGAAGTAAATCAACCAGCACAGAAGAAAAAGGGAATTGTTTTCAAAAGAGGAAGTCTGAGGTGATTAATCTGGAGGAAAGGGAGAAGGTGGTTCAATTAAGCGAATTATCGAGCTTCGCTGTTAAACAAGAGAAGCTGCATTCTTTTGAGGAAGAGGGTGATGGTTCCTCTGTATAGGATAAAAAATTTCCTTTCAACGTCTTGGCGGACGAAGTTGTTCAGTCTGCTTCCAACGTTGCCCGTATTGAGGAAGTCGGGGATGTTGGTGTAGATCAATTCATGCAGGTCAATTAGGCTTTAATACATATGTATATATATATTCTTTTGTTGAAAAGATCCAGCTAATTTGTTTGGTATTGTGCAGGTTTTGGGCTTTCGGTTGGTCAGTATTGGGCAAAGCCAAGAAAAAAGGCATAGGAGGATGCTACAAAGTACTTCAGAAATTGCTTACCTAAAAGAGCAACTGAAATCAAAAGAGACTATTCTAGCCAAACTAAAGGAAGAGTTCTCAGTTGTTAAAGAAAAATTGAAACTTGAAAAAGAGGAACATGAAAGGGCGGTAGAGTGTCTAGGGAAAAAAGGGAACGAACTGTCCACAATGAGTGACCAGATTATTGAGATAACTGCAAAGTTGAAACATGTGGAGTCTAGCTGAGAAGCTGAGATCCTCGACGCTTTTGCCGAGGGCTTTGAACGCGCCGTTATTCAAGCGAAGTTCTTGTATCCTGGGCAGGATTTTGCTGCTATGGATCCGAGCAAGATAGTTCGGGACAGTCAATTAGTTGATGACGAAGAAGTTGCGGAAGAGGAGGGGATAATAATCTTGGCTGACTAAGAAGTGTTTAAAGTATTAGCTATATATTTAACTTTTGCAACCATATGATAGTTGAGAAATATGAATACTCTCATTAAAACTGTTTATTTTGAGTAGGGTATGTATAATCCCTCTGATGACTGCTGTTTTGTTTGCTGGTAATATATTTGTATGCATTTGTTCCAAATTTTTGGCATATATCCCCATTTAGGGTCCGATCACTGCAGTGTGCTGAAAAATTATCAGCTTTTGGATATGCGCATGTGAAACCAATGCGACTTTTTCTTTGATTAATTGTCTTTGTGAGTTGATTAACAAAAGCATGTAATGGAGAATCATTTTGAACAAAAGAAGTCACAGTAAAAATAAGTATTGTTTTGATGCAGTACCTTTACAACTTGAATTAGGTAAGCTAGCCTCGTTAAAACCTCCTTGAGCAAAACCCAAATTTGGAAAAATCTCGAGGTAGGAAAAAGAGTACTAGCCTTCTGCAATTAACTATAGTATTGCTTTAAGGAATTAACATTCCAAGTGCTAGGTAGCCTTGTTCTGTCTAATTGCTCCAAAAGGTATGCTCTTCTACCAAGTACTTGATGGATTTTGTAGGGCCCTTCCCATGTCGCGGCAAGTTTGCCATGCGAAGGTGGTCTCCGTGCTTCTTCAGTTCTTCTTAATACCAGGTCACCGGTCTGAAAGAATCTCGGCCTCACATTTTTATTGTGGTGCTGACTAATTCATTGCTGCAATGCCTTCTGACGCATTGCCGCTGTGTTGCGTACTTCCTCAATCAGATCTAGCTCGGCTCTCCGAGCATCATCATGGTCCTCTACCTGTGTTCTTAATGAGCCTTGTGATATTTCAATTGGAATCATTTCTTCTGATCCATACACCAAACGAAATGGTGTTTCTTTTGTTGATGAGTGTACCGAAGTGTTGTAATCCCATAAAATTTCTGGAATAAGTTCAGCCCATAGACCTTTTGAATCGTCGAGCTTCTTCTTTAGAGCTTGAAGGAGGACCTTATTCGCAGCTTCTGCTAAACCGTTGGATTGAGGATGCTCTACGGAGGAGAAGTGCCGTCTAATTTTCAAATTCTGCAAAAAAGTCTTGAAATTATGGTCGGTAAACTGGCGACCATTGTCAGTTATAATATGACGAGGTATACCGAATCTGCAGATTATATTTTGCCAAACAAAGGATATCATTTGTGTTGATGTTATTCTAGCTAGTGGTTGAGCTTCAATCCACATAGAGAAATAATCGATTGCCACCACTAAGTATTTTACCTGTCTTAGAGCTGTGGGAAAAGGTCTGAGAATATCAATTCCCCAATGATTAAATGGCCAGCTTACCACTGACTGGTGCAGATCCTCGGCTGGGATGTGAATGATCGAACCATGCTTTTGACAATGGTCGCATGTCCTAACCTTTTTCCTACTGTCGTCCCATATTGTCGGCCAATAGAATCCAGCACGGAGAATTTTATGTGCCAGGCTTCTTTCCCCTGAGTGTGTCCCACAGATGCCCTCATGAGCTTCGGCTAGGGCTAAGTCTGCTTCTGACCTGTCCAAACATTTCAACAGTGGTCGAGAATAACCTCGCCGGTACTATTTATCATTCAGCAATGTAAAGAAAGAGGCTTGTTGTTTAAACCTTTTCAGGTCCTGGACCTCTAATGGAAACTCTCCATTCTTGAGATATCGTATATATGGCTGTTTCCAGCTATCATTATTATCTATATGAAAGGTGCCGATGATGTTTATGCTCGACTCATGAAGGATTGATTGCAAAAGTGAGGCAGTGTGTGACTGAGTAGCGACTAGTTTAGACAATATATCCGCCCTATGATTTTGTTCCCTAGGTATGTGAGTAATTTCAATTTTTGGAAAACTATTCATGAGGTTTTTTACATATCTAGGTATTTTAACAGGATAGGGTCTTTAGTTTGGAAACACTGATTTACTTGTTGAACAACTAATAAGGAATCACAATAAACTTGTAAATTAAGAACCTGCAATTCGATGGCTAACCTGAGCCCTGGTATTAGGGCTTCATATTCGGCCTGATTATTGCTGGCCTTGAAGGAAAATCGAAGAGAATGCTCAACAACAACTCCTTCAAGATTTTCCAGCAGTATTCCTGCTCCAGACCCTAAGGGGTTTGAGGCTCCATCAATAAATAGTTTCCAGCTTGTGGCTGCTGCATCCGAGCTTGGTCCCGTGAACTCGGCAACGAAATTGGCTAGGTATTGTGACTTAACATATCCTCTCGGTTGATTGTGAATGTCAAACTCTGAGAGTTCAATGGACCATTTGATCAACCTTCATGCCAGCTCGGGCTTGGCAAGTATTTGTCGCAGCGGCTGAGAAGTTCTAAAATTGATCGTGTGGCTTTGAAAATAGGGACGTAGGCGCCTTGCCGAGAAAACTAGTGCATAGGCGAGCTTTTCTAATCTCGGATAGTGAAGCTCGACATTCTGCAATAACTTGCTCACGAAATAAACCGGTCGCTGTGCTTTTTCATTTTCTGCAACAAGGACATAACTGATTGCCATATCAGTAATTGACAAATACAAATATAATGGTTCGCCGACCTTAGGTTTTTGTAAAACAGGGGGTTCAAAAAGAATTTGCTTTAGACTTTTAAAGGCGGCTTCACAATTTTCATCCCATTGAAAAGTTGTATTTTTTCGTAAACATTGAAAAAAGGTTAGGGATTTAGACGCTAAACACAGTAGAAATCTGGATAATGCTGCCAAACGCCCTATTAATCGTTGGACTTCTTTAATGTTTGTGGGACTGCTCATATTGAGAATTTCCTGACATTTTTCGGGATTCGCCTCAATTCCTCGGCTAGTAAGGATGAAGCCGAGGAATTTTCCTCCTCGCACACCGAAAGCACACTTCTCTGGGTTAAGCCTCATATTGTAAGCTCGGATCTGACTAAATATCTCGACGAGGTCATCAACATGGGAATGGCCGACCTTAGTTTTGGCGACAATATCGTCGACGTATACTTCAATATTTTGCTCTATTTGCCGGTCAAAGACCTTGTTCATCAGCCTCTGGTAAGTTGCACCAGCATTCTTTAAGCCAAAAGGCATGACATTATAGCAATAATTGCCATACTCAGTGATAAAAGTTGTTTTTTCTGGGTCTGATGGATGCATAAAAATCTGGTTATAGACAGAATATGCATCCATGAAATTCAAGGTACCATAACCACAAGAGTTATCGACTAAAGTATCAATAGAAGGCAGAGGATATGCATCTTTGGGACAAGCTTTATTTAAATCAGTAAAGTCAACGCACATCCGCCATTTACTATTGTTTTTCTTTACCATGACGACGTTGGCTAACCAAGTCGTGAATCTGATTTCTCGGATAAAGTTCGCATCAATGAGCTTCTTGGCTTCGGTCATGGATGCCAGCCTTTTCTCGGTTCCGAGATTCCGTTTTTTCTAAGATACTGGTCGGGCCGCCGGACTTATAGCCAATTTATGAGTGATAACGGATGGATCTATGCCTGGCATATCTCCTAATGTCCAAGTGAATAGATCGGCGTTTTGCCGTAGAAAACAGACGAGCTTATCCTTTTCTTCACTTACGAGGGAGGCTCCCACAAAGGTAAATTTCACAGGGTCATCAGTCAATGGAAGTTTCGTTAGCTCTTCATTTGGGGTAGGACGATCTTGAAAATCAGCTCTGTAGTCTAGCTCTGCTAGTTTCGGTTGTTCGACACCTATGGAGTTTACTCGCTGCTCATTGCTTCGTTTGATAGGCTTGAGGCTCGTATTGTAACAATACCGAGCTTCCTGTAAGTCACCATGAATTGTAGCCACAACATTATCCTGCACAGGAAGCTTTACACAAAGATGGACTATGGAGACAATTGCAGCAAATCTATTTAAAAAAGGTCTTCCTAAAATAAGATTATAATGACTAAAACAGTCTACCACAAGATATTGAATATCCTGAGTTCTATATAGTGGTTGCTCACCGAGTGTAGTTTGTAACCACACTGAACCCATGACTGGCACTCGTTCTCCTGAAAATCCGACCAAGTCCCCTACAGATGGTTGCAAAATGTTAGTACTTAATTTCATCTTTTCAAATGTAGCAAAAAATAACACATCAGCACTGCTGCCTGGGTCCAGCAGTACTTTCTGAACTATTAAGTCTCCCAATTGTATAGAGATAACAACAGGGTCATCCAAGTTACTGTCAGTGCAGCTAAAATCGCCTGGGCAGAAAGTCATCTCCGGCATCTCGTGTGTGGGCTGAGGATTATTGGTAGTATCCCCAAGGGCCAACATGGCCCTGTACGTACGCTTCCTAGCCGAGCTTGTTTGTCCACCCCCAGCATAGCCTCCAGAGATGCAATTGATTATGCCCATGGGCTGAGCAGGGGCTTTTTCTTTGTCCCTAGATGATGATCCCACGTGGGATGCATCTGTGCTAGTAACGTTCCTCTTCTGCATATGCCCTGCGATATATCTATCAAGATGTCCCTGTCGGGCTAGGCGTTCAAGAAGATCTTTTACGATCACGCATTCATCGGTTGTATGGACATACTTCTGATGAAATGTGCAGTACTTGGATTTGTCAACGTTCTTGGGCTCGGGATAGTTGCCGGCCTTACGAGGAGGCTTAATCAGCTTGGAATTCAGTATCTCCTTAATAATGTCGTCTCTCTTTGTGTTAAACTGCGTATATGACTCATATCTGGGTGTGGGCTTAAAACTCTTCTTGTTATCCCGAGGTTTGTCATCGTCCTTGGTGTTTGCTGACTTTTCCGCCTTCCGAGCTTGGCGAAGCTCTTCAATGTCTATTTGCCCTTTGGCCTTCTCACAAAACTCGGCTAACGTCCTCGGCTTGGCTACGGCAATGGTCTCTTGGAATATTTCCAGGCGTAGGCCGCTTTTGATGGCGTGCAAGTGGACCTCAGGATGAAGGTTAGGGATTTTCATAGCTATCTTCGTGAAGCGGGTGATGTAGTCTTTCATGCTTTCCTGAGGACCTTGCTTAACTGTTGTTAAATAGTTGGAATCATGCAAATATATTGCCGATGCTGCAAAATGATCTTCAAATTGCTTTGACAACTCTTGGAAACGTGATATAGAATCTGCAGGCAAAGAGAAAAACCAGTCAAGTGCAGGACCATCTAGAAAGGACGGAAAACAATGACATAAAATAGGGTCAGATGCACCGTTGATGATCATAATAGATCGGAATTTATTGACATGTTGCTTCGGATCCCCTAAACCATCATAAGGGGTTAGTGTCGTAGGCAAGGTAAATTGTCGGGAAGCTAAAAATTTATAATATCGGCTGTGAATGGTCTTGCCAAATTGTCAGGCTCATTATCCTCGTCATCGGGTGAAGCTCATCATTCCGAGGGCCACCACCTTCATCGTCTTGAGGTGTCTCAGAAACATGGGTCGGCCGGATTGACGCTCATATTGTCTTGTCCTCGTGATGATGTTATATTCTCAATGCGAGCGTTGATAGCTGTTCAATTTGTTGTTATCTTGGTTCCTCTCATATGCTGATTTGCCTCAGCCATTGCTGTTTGCTTGCTGAAGCTCGTTACCACAGAGGAGCTCGGATGGGGTGGAGGGGTACATCAGCCATTGGGGCTTAATTTCTCGGGCCCACGGTGGCGCCAAAATGTTCCTGCCTGTATGCCGAACTATGTCTTCATTGATCGCTGAGCGTTTTGACGGTACAGAAAAATTGGCAAATAAGACACCTGCAAAGTTTTACGTCAAGTTAGTCAGATTATCTGAGGAAGATCTTTGTGAACGAATTTCCTTTGCAAACTCTGATTATCCTTCAAACTTGAGATGATGTGACCGTTGGGCTGAATGATCGTATGTACCATCAAAGGGTTTAATGCATACAAGTCCAGAGTTAAGCACGAGTAATGTGCCGATTAAAAGACCGAACATACTCGAACCAATTAAACGGATAGGGCCATCCTTTTAGTAGAAATAAAGCTTTCACTACCAAAAAAAGAAATAATATCCTCTCAAAAATCTATACAGATTATCTGCTCGAACAAGATCACTTCAGTTCACATCAAAGGAAAGAAGAATCTAGAATATTTTTAGATTTAACCTGCAGAAAATAATGAGCTCTAACCAGCAATAATTCAAATCATTTTTGTCTATTTAGTATTTATGCAAACAAAAGCATAGATTCTAAGAGATTGCTGGAAGAAGAAGAAGAAGAAAAAGAAGAGAGAAGAAAAAAAAAAAAAAAAAGAAAAAAAGAAAAAAAGAAGAAAAAAATACCACCTAGTTATGAGCAAAAATCAAACAGATAGAACATTATATTAGCCAAATTTACCTTATTTAGAACCTACCTTATTCATAGGATCTAACATTCACAATTGCAGCAATTTATTAATATTCAATGTTCCACAATTATATCTCATTAAATTGTTTAGAGCAAATTCACTAAATGAAGCCAATTCTTGAAGCTACATTCTTTAGCCTGCACGAATAAGCAAATAATATTTTGAAGTTTGGCTAAAAATTAAGGAATGCTAAAAATGAGATATATTGTCAATGATATGAATATTGAATAAAACATCATTTTTGAGGGAAATAAATAAACTTGAAAGGATGCAATGACAAAAGAGTAACTTGTAATAAGCCTTCTTTATTTCCTGTTGTGATGTTGTTCTCTCTACACCAATACCTAAGAACAAAGAAGCAACAGGTCAGTGTCCAAAATATCATCCTCTTTGTGCATTGATACAAATCAAGAAATGGAAACGGGTAATGTCATATACTCATATCTCAAAGAGTAGATGATCACCTAAGTCTTGATTAAAAACTCGCATTTGCGAGAAAAAGCTATTTAAAACAGAAAAGCATCAAGGAATATTTTATTTATTATTAATTATAAGTTTATAACTAGCATGCCAGAAAAGAAAATGTCCTTAACACCAAGTTGACATAAAAATCTTAACCAATCATCAAATTGATCTATATTTTGAAAGTCTTATAAAAATAACTCATTCTGTATGTTAAAACAAGTAGAAGAATAAATAAATCATTAAGAGTTGAAGAAAAAAACTGACTCCATTAAATCAAGTCCTAGGGTTTTCATCCAGCTACTGATGTCATCAAATTTCTTCAAAATTCAAACAAAGTATGGATCATTGTATTGTTATCTCCCTCTACTATTTCATGTTTCAATGACAGAAAGCATTATTATAATATAAACCTAAATAGTAGTACTCTTTACTACAATGTTATCTACTATATGAAAATTGAAAAAACTACAGCAAGCTAGCTTCATATAATAATAATATGAATTTAGCATATAAATACATATAATAACACAAAATAGGCACACATATATATTTATAGACATTCCTTGCTGGGTACATATGATAAACATTCTCTGTCGACTTGACTAAATTAATAATGTTAAGAAACACAACCACTTTACTCAGAATCCAAATACTAGAGACAACTCAAGGCAAAAAGAGTATGGAGCAATTCTCTGTCAGTTAAACTATAGAGCGTTATTCCCTTTGTTGCTCAAGTATGTCACTGCAAAGAAAAATAATGGGACAACATAAGCATCATAGAGCAAGAGTTTCAATCTCTTTTGAATGAATTCAATTTTTTTGGCCAACATGACTTTTGTCTTTATCGTGTTCAACTTCAGCATGTATCCAGCTAACATATTTCTTATGTAGGATTTTCAAACTTGCATATCTAACAATTATTTTCATAGAGATGGACTTATTGTATAAATTGCATGCCTGTAATGTGCACATTATGAAACATGCACAAATAATCCAGATAATCATCAGTTATTAACAATGCCATCTTGTGGCTATTGCCACTATCTTAGTCTGTGTTTTCTTGCAGCACCAAGGCCAGCATGAACATAATGCACTGCTGAATTCAATTATTAATAAATATTATAATATATATAATATATTATATTTATATATTAAAGTAATTCAATCAATCCATCTTTAATGATAATATAATAGAATGTTATTAAGAAGATCAATAGAGGATTTGTAATTAAAACAAGAAGAGAAGGACACCAATGGCAACATATGGTGACAAGCGCCAATATAAAATGTATTTGGCTTTGACCAATGCTTCTGATCCTAATGTAATATAACTGCTGGAGACATTTCAAATGACCTTAAATCACTCTGAGCTCCAATCTAAGAGCACAGAGCACAAGAACACATGTTAATATCATGTAATATCAATTTATCATACTTAATTTATTGCCTAATGTAAATATCTCATTCAGATATTCTCCCTATAACATGGCATTTTGATGGTTCTTAAACAATCATTAACCTATTACATCATCAGAAGAAAAAAGGCAAAGGATTTCACATCAAAATAGCAAACATCACTGGATTATTAAACTGAAATACATGCAAGAGAATAAGAAAATCTCAAGAACATATTAGAAGATTCATAATCTTTTTACCTCGAGGAAATTAACTTTATACGTTAGAAATAAAATTAAGAAATTAAAAGCCTAAA